>NC_041385.1:837579116-837585806 GCF_002162155.2 Triticum dicoccoides
GAGTTGTAATAAGTCATCAAAAATAAGCATCTATGCTTATTTTTTAGTAAAGTTAATCACAACTATTTTTTCTTCTATTTATTTCTCAATTGTAATAAGTCATTAAAAATAAGAATCTATGCTCATTTTTTAGTAAAGTTAATCATAACTATTTTTTCTTCTATTTATTTCTGAATTGTAATAAGTTATTAAAAATAAGCATCTATGCTCATTTTTTAGTAAAGTTAATCACAACTATTTTTTCTTCTATTTATTTCTGAGTGGTTTTTTATATAGTTTTTTTTCTTTTCTGCTACATTTATTTATTTATTTTTATTTCTGAGTTGTAATAACTCATTAAAAATAGAAAAGAGGCGCAACGCTCGTTAATTTGCTTCAAGCACTACTGGAATCTGGCACTTTGCCATCTGCCATGGCAGATGGCAAAGGCATGGTTGGCGGATGGCAAAGGCTTTGCCATCTGCCAGCAGATGGCAAACTGTTTGTCTGAAACCCTACCGGCAAAGGCTTCGTTGCCGTCTGCTGGCTGATGGCAAAGAGCCTGTGGCTTTGCCATCAGCTGGCAGATGGCAAAGCCTCTTAACGGGGTTAGCCCCGTTAGAAGGCTAACGGCAAATTTTGCCGTCTGCCAGCAGATGGCAAAGGCTGCATGCTTTGTCGTCTGCCAGTGGATGGCAAAGAGCCTTGCCATCTGCTGGCAGATGGCAAAGAGCCCAAATAGGCCATCCCAAATTTTACATGTAGATGACACGTGGCCTTTTTGCCGTCTGCCAGCAGATGGCAAAGTGACTATATTGCCCCATTTAATTTTGTTTTTTCTTATATCAATTCATTTTCACAGAAAATCAAACACAAATATATTTATATGACCAATATAGCATATTCAACACATATTACCAATAGTCATGAACACATATATATCCAAGACATGTTACAAATAGTAGCAAGTTTCATCCGTACATATACATAGTTTCATCAATATTACGCAGTTTCATCCATAGGTAGCAAGTTTCACAAGGTCAAAACAAAAACTAAATACAAGCACTCCATCAACCCAAGCTTCCGTGATCTTAAGAAAATCTGTAAAATGGGAAAGAAGAAAGTTAGAAGAAGAAGACTAGAAGAAGATTATTATGATGCAACTAAAATGTGAAGATTATTATGATGCAACTTATATCATCAGTTCTGCAATCTGAGAAATAAATGAACACAAGGGCTGCCGCATGATCTGAATAAATATGTAGATATATTACCAGTTAACTAGTCAATTATGTAAAGCATCGATTCCTCAGTCACATTGCTGCTGCATGATCTGAAGAAATAAACGCAGAGTGATGGGGCTCACCTTGCTGCTGAAGCCTGACATAGCTTGGCCTTGGGGAGCCACTGGCCATGGGCTTGGAGGAGGATGGCAGGGGCACTGGTGATGTTGTCGCCGTGGAACGCGTGTGCGAGCATGCCGCTGGGGGCCTCCTCCCGACACCCCCCCCCCCTGCCCACGGATCTCCCGTTGCAAGTGCCGTTGGGAGACACACGTGTCGTGCTGTCGGGTGTATCATCTTCCTCCTCCTCAATCTCCCTCTCTGACTCCTCACGGCTCTCAACAGCGGAGGCAGAGTGTGGTCACGCACAGCCGCTGCAAGGCTCCATCGGGGCCGGCCGACAACTGAGTGCACGAACGGCATAAAATTAATTGATTTCCATTCAACTAATATGACTACCATTAAACTACTAAAGATGTAGTAAGTCTGCGTCAATTGATATGGATCGGCGGGAGCTCTACTACAACAACAACGCTAAATGTGTATGCGATAGAAAACTTGTCCAGGTAGAAGAAACCCAAGGTCAATTAATCAGCCTACAGGTGTAGCAAATTAAAAGTTTGGAGGGTTCTATACAATTAAGAAGCTGAACTCTAGTAAATTATGCAGAACATACAGACGAGATACATATGGATCAGAGGGAGCCATGAAGAGGTATCTATTAGCAGTGAAAACTGAAACGACAACTACTTTATTGTGAGTTGTACTCTATACGTATTTATAGTATTCTTGTTAATATAGACCAAGGAAAGTGTGTATACTCACATTTAAAATTTTAAACTAAAATCTGGAATGAAATTACCTAAACCAAATAAGGAACATGAGGTATGTCACATGCGTGGAGCTAGTACAGACCAAGGAAAGTGTGTATACTCACTTCCTCGTCTCATTCTAATATCTCTCCACATTAATTAGTAACTAACACGAAGAAACTAAATAAGCAAACCATCTTTTGCACTTCTAAATTTGCAGAAAAGCATAGAAGTTCAGTTCAGGAACCAGAAATAGGAAGAAAAGAGAAATAGCAAAATATAGGAAATTTAACTATTTGTCAAATTGTAAGCATGTACATGCACCACCATCTCTTTGAGGTTGCCACTATCCTATCTTGAGTTTCACATGAATGAAACACTGCTTGGCCAAGTATTCCGAAGGAAATAACAAGAATATCATTAGGTGGAGAAAATTTAAAGTACCACTCGATATATTTGTGCATCAGGCACAAGATCAGCCATGCTACCTAGCTACACAAATCCATTACCCAAATAATCATGTGAACGCAAGTCCTCACCACCTCCCTTTTTTGCTTCCTATTCTTCCTGCCCGCTCTCACCGGGGTGGCACACCACACCAAAAATAAGAAATAATATGGACACCTGATAAAGAGAGTAGTGAATCACATACTGCAAATCGGTTAAAAAATAGCCATTTCATATCCATATGTTCTATTTTAAAAGTAACTTCTTATATTAGACCTGTTTTCATTTACATTTTAAGCAAATATTGATGGAGGGGTTAATACTGCCATGACACAAGAACAGTATAGGCTGCATAATGGCAAGTAAGATACATGTCCCAATAAATCCTATCGCCAAGGTCAAATACTTTGTATCCGAGCCCCAAATGGTGAGTTACTACAGGAACATAACAATATAGAGCTCTTAAATGAAAAAAATGGACAGTGCAAACTTGTAGAGAGTATACTACACAAAACATAATTCACGGATAGGAAATTAATGGACAGACCTGAGAAATAAACCAGGCAATAATGCGGAAAAATTTGATGAAGCAAATAGTTCGCGACTGAAAATTTAGTTGTTCTGATACCATCCTAAAGAGCACAGCCGCTACAGTATCACGTAGTACTTAGTAGTTGTCATTCTTCATGAACAATGAAAACAGTAAAAACTAAAAATGTGAAATGGAAAGTATGATACGATTACAAAGGCCAAAAAAAATTCGTGTTCAATTGTCAGTTATACAAATAAGCAGCAGGATGAGTATAACCTACACGTTAACTTGTTCCAGTGGTGCTAATTACAGTTCAGTATACCACTCCTTCAGGACATCATGCAGAAAAAATTAATATAAACCAAACAGCACCAATGAGGACATTGTTGTTTCCAAAGGAATGTGTGCTTTGTTATAGCAAAGACCAGAGTTTCCAACAACAATGAGGGCCACAGAAGCTCCCAAGAGCATAGCCTAACTACATGCTGAACCAACATCTCACTAAATATTTGTGTCCGCTAATTACAGAGTATGAGCTCACCGTAAACAAATCTTCACACGGTAAATAGACAATCATCTATGTTTACTACAACATTGTCCTGAGTTGTGGTGCTCTCATGGGCCAGCTAGTGAAATATCAATCATATAGGGGCAGGGAGAACAGTTGTAGCATCTGGTATACCTGGATGCAGTACAGAGACGATTTGGGAGTGGCGTCTTCTCCATGCCAAGGACGGTGACGCTGACGTCGATGGTGCTTCTTCAACACGTCAACTTCATAGCCGTAGCACTTGTGTCATGCAACGAGAATATACTTCAACCCTAAATGATCGCAATAATCCTAAGAAACACCACATGGTAGCAATAACATATTAGTTTATTTCAAAGTGGCAGAGCATCAAGCTTCTGGAATGAAAAGAGAATTAAGTAAATAGCACAAAATCATATTTCAAGGAGGAAAAGCATCAAGAAGGCAATTTAGACAACACAACAACATGAGTTAGTATATTCAAAATGAAATGCTGGAAGACAAAAATTGAATTTCACTATACAGTGAAATGTTGGACATAGACAAACATGCAATACTGTAAATTGGGTAAAACTCCAGCATCTTGTGTTTCTTTTTTAGTAGCAGTTTAGTTACCGCATTTACCTCGGCATTCTATCGATGAATCCATCCCAAAAATGGTTGCAAGCTACCGTGACCTGCATTTCCCTCTTTCTCAGACTGGAGTCACCCAGGAGCATCACCTGCGTATAGTTTCATTTTCCATCCGCGATGACAACTTCAGAATGCTATGTAAATAGTAAAAGAAAGATACAAATTAGGGTCTAAATACTCGGCGTTGTTAGTGTTGTGCCCGACAGTAGCTAGTTGCATGCAAACGAAACAGTATCAATAGAGGCAAGAGGATACATTTAGTGTGAATACAAATTGAGAGGCACAACTATAATCAGAAATTATGTACCATGAGAATCTACATATACATGAGATTTTTCTAAAGATAGTTAACAGTGCAAGCATAGAAGAATCCACCAGAGCAAACTGGTAACCATCAGTTATAGCAGCATAAATACAAGATATCTTTGTTTACAGACATTTTAAGCAGTCCTTGTACAGATACTGTGGCAGCGGAACGGCAAGCAAGATCTAGTAGTATAATTCATGGCTGCTCAAGCAAAGATCGCATCCATTCAAGAGTCCGTGAAAATTCAGTAGAATATGTACTGAAACAATAGAGGACAATGCATTTTTGCAACCATTAAAACACCAACAAATTAACAACTCCTTCCAAAGTCAAAACATGCGAGGGAAGTCATATATTTGATTGAAAATAAAAAATAAAGGCTTTATCCAGTCATACCATGGAATCAGTTGAAAATAATAAAATAAAGACTTTTTCAGAATTTGATTAAAATGAGGGCATATGCATCATGATTAAAGGTTGCTCCCTGTACTGTATAAAACTTTCAGTGCTAGTTAATCTAATCACATAGCACATTATCCTTCCACTTTCAGGTTTACATTATCAAGAACATTAGTTAGATGGTAGGTGCAAGAACGTGTGCTTGTAAATCAAGGTTCAGGGAGATCACTGTCGACTTACTGTATTGGAACCAACAAAAGACTGCACCAACAAGAGAAGTTGTGCACCCACCAGATCCCACGGACCACACCCGCCGGAGAAAGAGAAGCCGCCCCATAGGCAGCACCACTTCATCGTCGATGGCCACCGCGAGGACACCCTTGACCAGAACCACCCCTACGCACCTCCCCCTTGACGCCACATGCGACACCTCTTTAACATCATCCTATATAAACAAAGTAGCAAAAATCTCAACATTGTGTGAGTCTCGGAGAGAGAAAGAGAGAGATCGTACCAGATCCAAAGCAACAGGAGCCAAGCTGCGAGAAATCCATCAACGGTGGCTCAGATCCCGCGCCAGCCCGACCAGCCCCTCGAACGGAACGCATCAAGGGCCCCACCTCTCGGTCCACAGCCCGCGCCGCCGCGGACATTCCGAGCCCCGTGGAGTGCGCCGCCGGCCGCAGGCGCCGCGACGACGGTGGTCCCGCTCATGGAGTCGTCGGCGGTGGGAGGGAGGGAGCGGTGGCGGGTGAGGAAGGAAGGAGCGAGGGGCGTGGGGCTGTGGATTTGGGCTAGGGTGAGGAAGGAAAGAGCGAGCGGCGGCGGATGTTTTTCTTTACCTGGATGGGTGGTGAGAGAGGGAGGGGATAAGCCCACAATTTTTTTTACCTGGAAAAAAATAACACCACCTCTTTGCCATCTGCCAGCAGATGGCAAAGAATCTTTTCCATCTGCTGGTAGATGGCAAAGAGGTGGGGTTGGTACGCCGTTACACTCATGACGGCCATAGGATTTGCCAACCTCTTTGCCATCCACTAGTAGATGGCAAAGAATTGGCTAATGGCAACCATGTTCTTTGTTGTCTGTCAGTTCTTTGCCATCTATTTTTTATAAGCAGATGGCAAAGACGTTCTTTTCCATCAGCTGGCAGATGGGAAAGAGCTGGCTGATGGCAAATTCCCTGTTTCCAGTAGTGAAGCCTTTCGGAATAGTGTCAACTGCACTGCACATAGCTCTGTGCAGTCTACCGTATTCCTCAAGGCTTGAAGCTAACCAACGTGCAGGTGAGCATTGAGCCTCTTCTTCATCGTCTCTGCACTCAGGGCTTATAAACAGCTGCGAGTGCCTCTCGCTTGGCGAGGTGGGACTAAAAAAACAGATGCAGAAAGAATCAACTAAAAAACAGCTGCAGAAAATAAAAAAGTAATTAGATGGGTCCATTGGTACCGGTTGGTGGCCCCAACCGGGACCAATGCCACCCTTTAGTCCCGGTTGGTGGCCCCAACCGGGACCAATGCCACTCTTTAGTCCCGGTTGGCGGCACCAACCGGGACCAAATGTCTTTGTTTCCTGCCCTTTGGGCTGCTGAAAAGAGGCCATTGGTCCCGGTTGGCGGCTCCAACCGGGTCTAAAGGGGGCATTAGTCCCGGTTGGTTTCACGAACCGGGACCAAAGCCTTTGCTATATATACAGCACTTAGCGCTCCCGACTTCGATCTCTCCTCCTCCACTCCCGTCGCCGCGTCCCCTGCCGCCACCTCGCCATTG
>NC_041385.1:837586363-837610685 GCF_002162155.2 Triticum dicoccoides
CGCCCCGGCCCGCGCCGCCTCGACACCGTCGCCGCCCCGCTCCGCACCTCGCCGTCGCCGTCGCTGGCCGTGAGCAACTTTCTTTTATTTTTGTTAGATTCTTTTTAGATTTTTTTTAGATTTTTTTTGTAGTTCATAGATTTTTTTTTGTTAGATTAGATGTGTAGTAATTTAGATATGTAGTTCATAGATTTTTTTTTGTTAGATTAGATTTTTTTGTTAGATTAGATATGTAGTAATTAATTTGTTCATATTATGTTAGATTTTTTTTCTGTTAATAGATTTTTTTGGTGATATTATTATTGAATATGCATGTTTGGTGATATTATTGTTAATAGATTTTTTCATAGAATTTTAATGTTTTTTTATAATTAATTTAGATATTATTATTATTGTGTAATTAATTTTGTTCATAGAATTTTAATGATTTTTTGGTTTATAGTATTTAGAAAAAGGAAAAAAAATAAGAAGTAGTTTATATATAGTTGAAGTAGATAGTTGATTTAATAAACTAATTTATTTTACTATATATAGAAGTAGTTTGTTTTTAGTAAGTACTACTTTATTTATTTATAGTAAGTGCTTAGTAGTTGAACTAGATAGTTGATTTAATTAATAAAACTACTTTATTTAACTATATATAGAAGTAGTTCCCGCAGCGACGTCGGCGATGCCTATCCCGCATCCTCGTCGTCGTCGACTCGGCGTTGGAGGCCTGCTTGATCAGGGCCATGTTCGGGACTGGACTCCGCCGGGCTGGTATTGGGAGGTGCTACCTTCCGGGGGACGTAGGTTCATGAGGAGGCAGCCCGTTGTTGACCCGATCCTTGTTTGGTGGCGGTCGCGTGGGCCAGTGATGGTGGTGAGGCTTCCGGACACCGCGAAGGTGGTACATCACCGTGTCACCGAGGAGGACGAGCACGTCCGTCGCTACATGGTTGCATTGGAGGGCAGGTTCGACAATACCTGGCAGGTTCTTCAGGGATCTCACTGGAGCTATGATCCTGTGATGGTTCCTTATCTTTGGGTGTCCACCGCCCGCGTCGATACCCGTCGGGCTCTATGGTTCTAGTTGTATTAGTGATAATATTCGACGATGTACGGATACCAAGAGATGATGTACTTTTGCTTATAATTATTGAATGCATGCCAATTTGAATACTATACTTTATTTTATGATTTGGTTTTGTTTATTTTATGATTTGGTTTTGCTTATTGAATGCTCATATTGGATAAGTTCTCCTTCATTCCCATGTGCTAGACAATTTGGTATAATAATGCACTCAGGAATGAAAGGAGGAGCTACATACATCGATCACCGATAGTCAACCTGTGATTAATAATAATGATCTAGTTTAATATTTGAATCATGAACATAGGCCGGAAATGTCGTACTCATCGGACGACGAAAACCGCCCGGGGGAGTGCGACTGGTGCCACGACGACCGAGGTATCTGCGACAGGTTCATTGAGCTAGACGAAGATCGGCGCTTCAGCATTAAGCTCGAGGAGACCTATGATGTTCATACGGTACGCAACGACGACAATAGTTTTTTTCGTAATTAAGCACGACTTCAACTATTTTAACGTGTATTTTTCATCTTTTCCAATTCGACTAGCTTATCCCATGATTTGCAAGACGCTATGTCTTGGAGAGGATGGGTTTTGAAGACCATGAAAGTTTCGAAACCAAAAAAATTATCGTAAGTACCCATCATGGTGTGGATTTTCAAGTAAAGCTGTACAATGCTCAGAGTGTAACCCATTTTGGTTGCAAAAATTGGGAAGCACTTTGCAAGATGTATGGTCTTGATGAGGGTATGCTTGTCACCATGATCTTGGTGATCCTACAATCGAGCAAGAGAGACCTTCGATTTGGGTCCTTGTGGATACACCTCCAATTCTTCCCCCATGTGAGCTTAACATAGTTAAGTAATTTATATTGTTTATTTCAAAATAGTTGACAACTTATTTCCATTGACAGCTTATTTTCATTCTTCAAAGAATGTGCGGAAGATGGTAGACAGAACCTATTACACCGAAGGCTCCGAATTAACTTATCAGGAGAAAAATGATCTGGTCGCATTTTGTACTGATCTTGAGAATTAGAATATCTACAATCAAACTCCTCAACATTATGGTCAATACGTGCCACTAGTGCATGTGTTGAATTACGGTAACTATCATGAAGATATCCTGGTAAGATCTATTATATAATTAAAACAAGAGTTAAACAAGCCATCACGTTAAACCACATATGCTAATATTATTACCACCGTCCGATTAGAATAATAACAGCTCAGATTTAAAAGTTTTTACGTAACATATTAATATATGTTTGCCAGCATATTGAACTGTCACGTCTATATATCCATCAAACATGTACTCCGTACAACCAACCGTCGTCTAAGCTCAAGAAAGAAACAACGTGTGCATTAATTAGGAAATAAAGATCCATTATGTATCACGTGTCTACATCCAGCCAGGAAAGTAAAAGTCTACACCCTACCCTGCACGTCTTAACTCGGACACACCAAGAGGCCAAGAGATTAAGCAGCCGGTCGCCAATGCTTGAGAGCACGTCTTAACTCGGACCCTCTCTCTCTCTGTCTCTCTTAAACAAAAAAAAGATGTGGACTATGCCCTTTTTTGCCCAGATTATGGATTCTATCTTTAAAGTTTAAAGGTTATATGCTAGACCTGAAAAACATGCATAGACTCCGCATAAAAAAAGATACCTACACGGCTATATGTTCGAATATTTTTATGTTTCCAAATAATCCCTTCGTTCTGTATTAGTTGTTGCTCAAACAAATGTATCAAGCACTAAAATACATCTAGATATATGTCTTTCAGCGATAACTAATAGAGACGAAGGGAATATAAAAGTTCGGCCCAAACATACAAAAGTATATGATTTTTTTTGCAGGGACAACAGTAGATGCTTTGCATGGAAAATAATAATATACTTTTGAATATATGTTTCTTACATCTAGATACACGTTTCAGCGACAACTAATATGAAATGGAGGGAGTATAAAAGTTCGGCACAACCGGACAAAAGTATATGCTCTACATGGAAAATAATAATATACTTTTTAATATATGTATCTTTTCACTAGAAACATACAGTTGTATTATGACTTGCAATGAGAATGTGAGATCATATGTGCATATATAAATCAGATGTTACCGCAATAAAAATAGGCATCTTTGGAAACAAGTAATTAGAAAATGTAGCAATATGTACTGCACAGAATTGTTGCCACCGGCTGTGAATTCTAAAAGGATTTTACAACACACAAAGTTTGGAAGATATGACACTGAGGTAAACACGAGTATTTTAATTAGAGCGCTGATGTGAACAATACATAGATACTGTGTGCATGTGCATTGCACATCTAAAAGGAAACATAAAATAAAATTTTGGTTCATGCGAGATTCCTATGGAATGGATGGAGAAGGAATATATTCCATTGGAATCTGGTAAGTGTAATTCAATCACCCAAAGGATTAGACGGATGGCATTGTTTCTGCAAATTCAAAGTAAATCAAACTTCTATTTGTTATGTAAAGAGTACACTTTATGTTAGAAAATCCACAGTAGAAGATGAACTTTCAAAATCTACATCTATATTTTTCTAAGTATCGCAATAACAACATACACTACAAATAAAAATTAGCACTTGGATGGTTATGTAAGGTACATAAGTATCTCTACATACCAAAATAAATTCGAAGGAAATTAGGTGTTGTATATGCACATAAAAGTTGATACATAAATCTGAAATTTGAAAAACTTGACAATATTAGGTAGAGACCTTGAATACCTTGATTAGTGATGATCATGGTGCAGCTGAGGTCATAAGATGAGTCAATACACGATGTCTAGGCAGTAGAGGATGATGCATATCGTAGCTATATTATGAGGTGGTAACGACCACTTAGATTTATATCACTAAGGTACTTGATTAGTAGTATCCTCACAAGGGTCACGAATACATACATAAGAATGGTCTGGAATTCAGGATGCATGCCTTGCCAATGCCAACGATAAAAGGATAAACCCTACAATTTGGAGTAAAATCCATAAAGTCAAGATTATCACTTAATTAAATCTAATATTTGCAATGTTGATCAAAAATCTAAATGAAATATTATTACCATCATAAGAACTGACAACAGCAGTATTTTAAAACAATTCCAGGGAGGCACATCCATGGTTTCTCAGGTGAATTAGGGATGACCGAAATAGCATAAATGTTAGAAAGCAAGACGTAACTAAATGGCAGTAGAAACCTTACGTAACACTAGCCGCGCGAATGCGCGGGTCACTCTGCTAGTTTTTTACTATTACGACATCCGTGCATCTTTTTGCACACTTCTAAAATTAGTACATCATTGCTAACTATGAAGTTATTACTATGTTTTTCAACAGATAATCCCGAATGATTGTGTGCCTCATCTGATGTATACGCACAGTACCCTTCATGTTTTGAACATACAACCAGGTCTTCCTACGAATCTCAACTGTCCATACCGGGTTTCTAAAAAAAATGGAGACATGACAATCAAAGAATGGAAAAAAATGTATGGACAGTCGTAAGGAGCTTCTTGGAAGCAAAAAGCAGCGAAGGGCAAGAATTGGAGACAGGATGATCGCCATTCTTCATAATGGAGACTCAGGGTCTATGTTGTTTTATGCTATTTTACCTTAAGGGTGTTTAGGGGTCCTACCTGATACTGATGATCATGTGCTAAGAACAATTATGTAGGGTTGGGTTCGATGACTATGAGGATGATGATCGTATGACTTATTATTAATAACGAGTAGAAGTTGTATGATGATGCATGATTAGTAGGACTTGTTATTATATATGATGATGTATGATGCAAGCATTCATGAGTTATTATATCAGTGGGTAAACCAAGGACGAAGATATAAGAGAGGACACTTCTCTCTATTAGCTAGCTATAATAACAACCTAAAAATAACCCCCAAAACCCCTAAAGCAGCCACTTTTCTAAAAAAATGGACATTTGGTCCCGGTTGGTGCCACCAACCGGGACCAAAGGCCCCCCTGACTGGGCTCAGCGGACCGGCCACGTGGGGGCACATCTGTCCCGGTTCGTGTTTGAACCCGGACTAATGGGTGCAGGTATTAGTAACGACCCATTAGTCCCGGTTCACGAACCGGGACTAAAGGCCCTTACGAACCGGGTCTAATAGCTGTTTTTCTACTAGTGGAACACGAACATGAATACGATCTACGATCTATTGTGTACATTTCCTAGCCCCGGCCTACCCCTACCCCTAACCCTAGTCCAATGTGGTTGCTGCCACGGGAGACATATATTCAAACCTGGGACATTGGAAAATCCATTCACAGATAGCAGAATACTTTATTGTTTTCATGTCTCTTATGTTAAAGATAGACCACATCAAAAGAAATTTGAATGGTGTTGCTCATAACTGTGCAAAAGACTCACTGGAAAAAAGTCTATTGTATCCTGTCGGTGTACAGAAGTAGGGGCTCTACTTTGCACCCCTTTACCTGTGCACGAGCAGTCAGAGCCGCACATGTGGCCACACTTAGCAGGGCAAAGGAGGGAAGCCGAAGCCACGAGACGATCAAAGCAACGCCAAGACAGAGACATGAAGAGAAAGAGGGCAAGGTGGACTCCCCCAGCAAGACCCTTGCCAGGGCGGCCTCCACGGCCCCGGCAAGGGCCTTGCCGGGACAACTTGCCCAACACCAGCAGAGCGTGCCACCCTTGAGCCCGAGGTTTCGGATAACATCAATGACATTGGAACAAAGGCTCGGGAGGCGCCTCCATGGTGGCATGCAGATCTTTGTGAAGACCATTAACACGCAAAATCAGATGAAGACCAGAAGACGATACCTCCGGCAGCATCTTTGCCGGGGACGACCGCAGTGCCACGGCAAGATCCTTGTCGGGGCCCCCGGCAAGACCCTTGCCGTGAACACCAACGGTACCGCGGCAAGGCCCACGTGCACTAAGACCCCACTGCCGTTCCCATGCAGCTATCAGCCCAGCCAGCCAGGCGGGCACCTGCATGGCGACGTGAGGTCCAGAAGGCAACTCAGCAAGCACCTGTGTGGTGGCATGCAGATCTTCGTGAAGATGCCACCACCACGCCAGCTCAGCAGCCTGCCAGCCTACATGGCGCTACCCACCTCGCTGGCCTGGACGCGTGTTGAAGCAAGGCGAGGCGGCAACAAAGCGAGGGGACACCTCAGGGGCGCATTTAATGCGTCTTGTCCCGAACAAGCTATAAGCTTGTACACTGTACCCTTTCCACCCCCTGGGTGCCACTGTGGCGCCTCCTTCGACTATAAAAGGAGGCCCGAGGCATACTGGAGAGGGATTTGACTCTTTGAGCAAGTCGCGCTCGATAGAAAGCTTAAGAACACTGAAATACATAACAAAGCATGACTATGGTATTACGCGATCCCCACGGCCCGAAACTGTGTAAACGTTCCTTGTGCTGGCTCTTAGACCCGCTCTTCTCACAACCCCGCGCCCGACGACCACAGTAGAGATTTCGTTGATCCCATAGGTGTCGTTCCCACTGACATCTTTGGCGCGGAAGGTAGGGGGCACAGTTGTGAAAATCTGGTCTAGCAGCTAGTCTAGGAGCTCTTCATCACCATGGTTTCCAAGGAAGAGGCGATCGAATGGGTGGCATCACTAGCAAGTACAGTGGGCGCTCGCGCAGCGGCAAAAAAAAGCTAAGTCATGCAAAAACTTTGGGCATTTCTTTTATATAAGGTTATTTTCCCTGGAGATCTTTCCCTTTGTATATGAAACCTGCACGCGATGGGGCCCTTCCACTATTGGCAACACCTTCGTTCTGTTTCAAGTCCGCTCAATAGTTCGAGCCGCTGCGTCAAGAACAGCAGGGTAGCCTTCCGCTATTGGCAACGCTCTCGTTCTATCTCGAGTCCGCTCGACAACTCGAGCGGCCGCGCTGAGAACGGCAAGGTGGTTCGCCTGGCAGCACACACACCTGGCAGGCTATTGGGGATCCGTCCTCGAGGCGCCGTGGCATGGGTTTACGTGCCGGCAAGCCTACCCAACTAACGTAGGGTGGACATACAGAGAAAGATCAAATTGGAAAATAACATGCATCGTTTCAAAAGTACTGCAGAGTTTTATTTCATCAATTGTTGCTGCAGCTCTAACTAAAGATATGAATTGTCTTGCTCGTGAACCTGCAGCGGCAACAAGAAACGGGGTGCCTAGTCCTGGCGCTAGCCCTCCACCCTCTCGATTCCGTCGACGCGGCTGATGATGGGCTTGATGTGCTCCTCTAGCGGCGCGAGGTCCTTAAACTCCGGCAAGCCCTCCAGCGCGGCGTCGAAGTCGAGGGTGGGGTACCAGTACACTACCTTGGTGAGAACCTTGGTCAGGGCACCCCCGCAAAGCTGACGGGCCTCTTTGGCCAAAGAGCCCGATCTGTTGGAAAGGAACTGCTCCAGGGCCCCGAGAACGCCCTCCAAGAATAGAGTCAGCCTGGCGTTAGGGCTCACGTTCAGCTCTAGGGTGTACCTCACGTCCGGCATCCCCATGTCTGCCAGCTTCTCGGTGATCATGTTGGCGATGTCGGCGAGGCAGCTAATCCAGAGGTTCTCACCCTTCACTAAATCCTCATGATCGGCGGCATCGTTCTTCCGCAGTTGTCTCTCCGTCTCCAGGCAGTTGGTCAGATTCGCTTCCCGGGTTTTGGCCTCCGAAAGCATCCCCTCAAGACCCTCCAGCTTCAGCTTCAGGTCCTGGATGGTGATACGTCTCCGTCGTATCTATAATTTTTTATTGTTCCATGCCAATATTCTACAACTTCCATATACTTTTGGCAACTTTTTATATTATTTTTGGGACTAACATATTGATCCAGTGCCCAGTGACAGTTCCTGGTTGTTGCATGTTTTATGTTTCGCAGAAACCCCATATCAAACGGAGTCCAAACGGGACAAAAACGGACGGAGAATATTTTTGGAATATTTGTGATTTTCTGGAACAAAAATCAATGCGAGATAGTGCCCGAGGGGGCCACGAGGCAGGGGGCGCGGCCCTGACCCTCGTGGGCACCCCGTAAGGCGGTTGATGCTCTTCTTTTGCCACAAGAAAGCTAATTTTCGGAGAAAAATCTGGGCGAAGGTTTCAACCCAATCGGAGTTACGGATCTCTGGATATATAAGAAACGGGGAAAGGGCAGAATCTGATACGCACACAAATCCAATCTCGGAGGGGCTCTCGCCTCTCCCATGCCATGGAAACCAAGGACCAGAGGGGAAACCCTTCTCCCATCTATTGAGAAGGTCAAGGAAGAAGAAGAAGGGGGGCTCTCTCCCCCTTGCTCCTGGTGGGGCCGGAACGCCGCCAGGGGCCATCAGCATCACCGCGATCTACACCAACACCGCCATCATCTTCACCAACTTTTCCGTCACCTTCCCCCATCTATATTTAGTGGTCCACTCTCCCGCAACCCACTGTACCCTCTACTTGAACATGGTGCTTTATGCTTCATATTATTATCCAATGATGTGTTTCCATCCTATGATGTCTGAGTAGATTATTGTTGTCCTATCGGTGGTTGGTGAATTGCTATGATTGGTTTAATTTTCTTGTGGTTATGTTGCTGTCTTATTGTGCCCTCCGTGTCGCGCAAGCGTGTGGGATTCCCGCTGCAGGGTGTTGCAATACGTTCATGATTCGCTTATAGTGGGTTGCTTGAGTGACAGTAGCATAAACCCGAGTACGGGGGTTGTGGCGTATGGGATAAAGGGGACTTGACGCTTTAATGCTATGGTTGGGTATTACCTTAATGATATTTAGTAGTTGTGGATGCTTGCTAGAGTTCCAGTAATAAGTGCATATGATCCAAGAGGAGAAAGTATGTTAGCTTATGCCTATCCCACATAAAACTTGCTATCGGTCTAGTAAAGTAGTCAATTGCTTAGGGACAATTCCACAACTCCTACCAACGCTTTTCCACACTCGCTATATTTACTTTATTGCTTCTTTATCTAAACAGCCCCTAGTTTATATTTACGTGCCATATATTATCTTGCAAACCTATCCAACGACACCTACAAAGTACTTCTAGTTTCATACTTGTTCTAAGTAAATCAAACATCAAGTGTGTGTAGAGTTGTATCGGTGGTCGATAGAACTTGAGGGAATATTTGTTCTACCTTTAGCTCCTCGTTTGTTCGACACTCTTACTTATCGAAAGAGGCTACAATTGATTCCCTATAATTGTGCGTTATCAAGACCTTATTCTGGCGCCATTGCCGGGGAGTCATAGCATGGGATGAATATTCTCATGTGTGCTTGTTTGCTTTATCACTAAGTAATTTTTATTTGCTGTTCTTAGTTGTTCTCTATCTTTAGTTATGGATATGGAACATGAAATACCAAAAAAATTAGGTGTACTTGCTACTCATGGAGATGGGGAACCTCCTAAAACCCTCGATTTTTTAGGGATTATCGCTTGACACAAAAAGGGAAAACCCCATTCAATTATGTTATGGGAGACACGTTGGATCAACGTGAATACTTTAGGGATAATTGCTTGACACAAAAAAGGAAAACCCCATTCAATTATGTTATGGGAGACACGTTGGATCAACGTGAATACTTTAGGGATTATCGCTTGACACAAAAAGGGAAACTATTATGGGATCAAATTCATATGTTGCATTGGTATGCTCGGGAACTATGCTTGAGATATGATTATACTTGTTGCATGTGCTTGCTGTTCCTACTTGCAATTATTATGAGAAAGGAACTATATCTCCACCTCTCTATGTTTCGAATATGATAAAATTGCAAGAAACTACTTATACTATGCATTGGCCTTTACTATGTCTGCATGAATTGTTCTTTTATGACATGCCGATGCATAGGAAGAGAGTTAGACTTCGTCATTGCTTGATATATGTTACTTTGTGCTCACTACTAAATTACAAATCATTGTTAATTAAAATTGGCTTTGATATGCCTTGGGATCCGGGTGGATTCATTATTTGAGCACAGTATGCTAGCTTAATGGATTTAAAGAAAGCGCTGCCAGGGAGACAACTTGGAAGTTTTAGAGATTCATTTATTTCTGTTGAGTGCTTTTACATAGTTTAAAAACAAAAATAAATAAAGAGGGGAACCCGAAACTTTTCAAAAAGGAAAATTGAAGTGAGAGAGACAAGCATTGTTGAAGTGGGGGAGCTCCTTGAACTTTGTTCATGCTCAGGAAACTTTGTGAATCTTGATTACAGAAACTTTTAAACAAAAAATAATTATTCCCTTGTACATTTCCATTGTATTATAAAAATAATGTGCCAAGGTTTGCCTTTAGGATGTTTACAATGCTTGTTAGTTTTAACGGTGCAGGACAGAAACTTTGGTTGTAGTGCACGATTTTACATTTTTTACTGGAACATCAAATGGTTCTGAAACTTTTTGAAATGTCTTGATGTACAAATTTTTTATTTTTCTAAATTTGGGTAGAATTGTTGGGGTACCAGAAGTGTGGTGAATGTTCAGATTGCTACAGACTGTTCTGTTTTTGACAGATTCTGTTTTTGATGCATAGTTTGCTTGTTTTGATGAAACTATCAATTTCTATCAGTGGATTAAGCCATGGAAAAGTTATATTATAGTAGACAAAATGAAAAAACAAAATATGAATTGGTTTGCAACATTACCTAGAGTAGTGATTTGCTTTATTATACTAATGGATCTTACCGAGTTTTCTGTTGAAGTTTTGTGTGGATGAAGTGTTTGATCGAGAAGGTCTCGATATGAGGAAAAGGAGAAGAGGCAAGAGCTCAATCTTGGGGATGCCCAAGGCACCCCAAGTAAATATTCAAGGAGACTCAAGCATCTAAGATTGGGGATGCCCCGGAAGGCATCCCCTCTTTCTTCAACAAGTATCAGTATGTTTTCGGATTCGTTTCATTCATGCGATATGTGCAAGTCTTGGAGCATCTTTTGCATTTAGTTTTCACTTTTATTTTATGCACCATGCTGGTATGAGATAGTCCATGGTTGATTTATAGAATGCTCATTTCACTTCACTTGTATCTTTTGATTATGGCTTTATAGAATGCTTCACGTGCTTCACTTATATCATTTGAAGTTTGGATTGCCTGTTTCTCTTCACATAGAAAACCGCCATTTGTAGAATGCTCTTATGCTTCACTTATATTTGTTAGAGCGTGGGCATATATTTTGTAGAAAGAATCAAACTCTCTTGCTTCACTTATATCAATTTAGAGAGATGACAGGAATTGGTCATTCACATGGTTAGTCATAAAATCCTACATAAAACTTGTGGATCACTGAATATGATATGTTTGATTCCTTGCAATAGTTTTGCGATATAGAGATGATAATATGTGGGAGGTTCTAGTAGATGGTTGTGTTTAGTAAGGATATTGGTGTTAAGGTTTGTGATTCCCGAAGCATGCACGTATGGTATACTAACTATGTAACCAAATTGGCGCGCATTGTATTTTGATTGTTTATCTTTGCGTGAAGGTCGGTGGCACGCGATGGTTAACTCCTACCAACCTCCCCCCCTAGGAGCATGCGTAATAGTACTTTGCTTCGAGGGCTAATAAAATTTTGCAATAAGTATGTGAGTTCTTTATGACTAATGTGAGTCCATGGATTATACGCACTCTCATTGTTCCATCATTGCTAGCCTCTTCGGTACCGTGCATTGCCCTTTCTCACCTCGAAAGTTGGTACAAACTTCGCCGGTGCATCCAAACCCCGTGATACGATATGCTCTATCACACATAAGACTCCTTATATCTTCTTCAAAACAGCCACCATACCTACCTATTATGGCATTTCCATAGCCATTCTGAGATATATTGTCATGCAACTTCCATCATCATCATATACATGACTTGAGCATTCATTGTCATATTGCTTTGCATGATCGTAAGATAGCTAGCATGATGTTTTCATCGCTTTTCCATTTTTTGATGCCATTGCTACGCTAGATCATTACACATCCAGGTACACTGCCGGAGGCATTCATATAAAGTCATATCTTTGTTTTAGTATCGAGTTGTAATATCGAGTTGTAAGCAAATAAAAGTGTGATGATCATCATTATTAGAACATTGTCCCATGTGAGGTTATAAAAAAAGAGAAGCCAAAGAAGCCTAAATAATAAAAGGGGGCCAAAGAAGCCCACCAAAAAATAAAAAATGAGAGAAAAAGAGAGAAGGGGCAATGTTACTATCCTTTTACCACACTTGTGCTTCAGAGTAGCACCATGTTCTTCATATCGAGAGTCTCCTATATTGTCACTTTCATATACTAGTGGGAATTTTTCATTATAGAAGTTGGCTTGTATATTCCGATGATGGGCTTCCTCAAATGCCCGAGGTCTTGATGAGCAAGTGAGTTGGATGCACGCCCACTTAGTTTCCAGTTTGAACTTTCATACACTTATAGCTCTTAGTGCATCCGTTGCATGGCAATCCCTACTCCTCACATTGACATCAATTGATGGGCATGTCCATAGCCCGTTGATTAGTCGCGTCGATGTGAGACTTTCTCCTTTTTTGTCTTCTCCACATAACCCCCACCATCATATTCTATTCCACCTATGTGCTATATCCATGGCTCACGCTCATGTATTGCATGAAAGTTGAAATTTTTTGAGAATACTAAAGTATGAAAAAATTGCTTGGCTAAAACTGGGGTTGTGCATGATTTAAATACTTTGTGTGGTGAAGATGGAGCATAGCCATACTATATGATTTTGTAGGGATAACTTTCTTTGGCCATGTTGTTTTGAAAGGACATGATCGCTTTATTGGTACGCTTGAAGTACTATCGACTTAATGTCAAACGATAGGCTATTGCTTTGAATCACTCGTGTCTTAATATTCATGCCATGATTAGATATATGATAAAGATTATGCTAGGTATAATTCCACATCAAAAATTATCTTTTTATCATTTACCTATTCGAGGACAAGCAAGAATTAAGCTTGGGGATGCTGATACGTCTCCGTCGTATCTATAATTTCTGATTGTTCCATGCCAATATTCTACAACTTTCATATACTTTTGGCAACTTTTTATATTATTTTTAGGACTAACATATTGATCCAGTGCCTAGTGCCAGTTCCTATTTGTTGCATGTTTTATGTTTCGCAGAAACCCCATATCAAACGGAGTCCAAACGGGATAAAAACGGACGGAGAATATTTTTGGAATATTTGTGATTTTCTAGAAGAAAAATCAACGCGAGACGGTGCCAGAGGGGGCCACGAGGCAGGGGGCGTGCCCCTAACCTTCGTGGGCACCCCGTAAGGCTGTTGATGCTCTTCTTTTGCCGCAAGAAAGCTAATTTTCGGAGAAAAATCTGGGCGAAGGTTTCAATCCAATCGGAGTTACGGATCTTCGAATATATAAGAAACGGGGAATGGACAGATTCTGATACGCAGAAACAGAGAGAGGCAGAGAGACAGATCCAATCTCGGAGGGGCTCTCGCCCCTCCCATGCCATGGAAACCAAGGACCAGAGGGGAAACCCATCTCCCATCTAGGGAGAAGGTCAAGGAAGAAGAAGAAGAAGGGGGGCTCTCTCCCCTTTGCTCCCGGTGGCGCCGGAACGCCGCTGAGGGCCATCATCATCACCGCGATCTACACCAACACCGCCATCATATTCACCAACATCTCCATCAGCTTCCCCCATCTATATTCAGTGGTCCACTCTCCCGCAACCCGCTGTACACTCTACTTGAACATGGTGCTTTATGCTTCATATTATTATCCAATGATGTGTTGCCATCCTATGATGTCTGAGTAGATTTTCGTTGTCTTATCGGTGATTCTGAATTGCTATGATTGGTTTGATTTGATGGTGGTTATGTTGTTATCCTATTGTGCCCTCTGTGTCGCGCAAGCGTGAGGGATTCCCGCTGTAGGGTGTTGCAACATGTTCATGATTCTCTTATAGTGGGTTGCTTGAGTGACAGAAGCATAAACCCGAGTAAGGGGGTTGTGGCGTATGGGATAAAGGGGACTTGATGCTTTAATGCTATGGTTGGGTTTTACCTTAATGATCCTTAGTAGTTGCAGATGCTTGCTAGAGTTCCAATAATAAGTGCATATGTTCCAAGAAGAGAAAGTATGTTAGCTTATGCCTATCCCACATAAAACTTCCTATCGGTCTAGTAAAGAAGTCAATTGCTTAGGGACAATTTCACAACTCGTACCACTGCTTTTCCACACTCGCTATATTTACTTTATTGCTTCTTTATCTAAACAGCCCCTAGTTTATGTTTACGTGCCTTATATTATCTTGCAAACCTATCCAACAACACCTACAAAGTACTTCTAGTTTCATACTTGTTCTAGGTAAAGCGAACATCAAGTGTGCGTAGAGTTGTATCGGTGGTCGATAGAACTTGAGGGAATATTTGTTCTACCTTTAGCTCCTCGTTGGGTTCGACACTCTTACTTATTGAAAGAGGCTACAATTGATCCCCTATACTTGTGGGTTATGAGATGGAATCGTTGGCGCGAGTGAGCAGCTCGGCCTGGTCGAAGACTGCGCCCTGTGAAGGAAATATGCCCTAGAGGCAATAATAAAGTTATTATTTATTTCCTCATATCATGATAAATGTTTATTATTCATGCTAGAATTGTATTAACCGGAAACATGATACATGTGTGAATACATAGACAAACACATAGTCACTAGTATGCCTCTACTTGACTAGCTCATTAATCAAAGATGGTTATGTTTCCTGACCATAGACATGTGTTGTCATTTGATTAATGGGATCACATCATTAGGAGAATGATGTGGTTGACATGACCCATTCCGTTAGCCTAGCACTTGATCGTTTAGTATACTGCTATTGCTTTCTTCATGACTTATACAAAGTTCCTACAACTATGAGATTGTGCAACTCCCGTTTACCGGAAGAACACTTTGTGTGCTACCAAACGTCGCAACGTAACTGGGTGATTATAAATGTGCTCTACAGGTGTTTCCGAAGGTACATGTTGAGTTGGCATAATTCGAGATTAGGATTTGTCACTCCGATCGTCGGAGAGGTATCTCTGGGCCCTCTCGGTAATACTCATCACCTAAGCCTTGCAAGCATGTAACTAATGAGTTAGTTATGAGATGACGTATTACGGAACGAGTAAAGAGACTTGTCGGTAACGAGATTGAACTAGGTATTGGATACCGACGATCAAATCTCGGGCAAGTAACATACCGATGACAAAGAGAACAAAGTATGTTGTTATGCGGTTTGACCGATAAAGATCTTCATAGAATATGTAGGAACCAATATGGGCATCCAGGTCCCGCTATTGGTTATTGACCGAGAATGGTTTTAGGTCATGTCTACATAGTTCTCGAACCCGTAGGGTCCGCACACTTAACGTTTCGATGACAGTTTTATTATGAGTTTATAAGTTTTGATGTACCAAAGTTTGTTCGGAGTCCCGGATGTGATCACGGACATGACGAGGAGTCTCGGAATGGTCGAGACATAAAGATTGTTATATTGGACGACTATATTCGGACACCGGAAAGGTTCCGGGAGTTTTCGGAGAAAACCGGAGTGCCGGGGGGGTTACCGGAACCCCCCGGGAGAGTTAATGGGCCACATGGGCCTAGGTGGGAAGAGAGAGGGGCGGCCAGGGTGGGCCGCGCGCCCCCTCTCCCTCTGGTCCGAATTGGACTAGGAAGGGGGGCGGCGCCACCCTTTCCTTCCCCCTCTCTCCCCCTTCCTTCCCCCTCCTAGTAGGAGTAGGAAAGGAGGAATCCTACTCCTACTAGGAGGAGGATTCCTCCTCCCTTGGCGCGCCCAAAGGGGCCGGCCGGCCTCCCCCCTCCCTCCTTTATATACGGGGGCAAGGGGCACCCCATAGACACACAAGTTGATCTACGGATCGTTCCTTAGCCGTGTGCGGTGCCCCCTTCCACCATATTCCTCCTCGGTCATATCGTCGCGAAGCTTAGGCGAAGCCCTGCGCCGGTAGTACATCAAGATCGTCACCACGCCGTCGTGCTGACGGAACTCTCCCTCGACACTCGGCTGGATCGGAGTTCGAGGGACGTCATCCAGCTGAACGTGTGCTGAACTCGGAGGCTCCATACGTTCGGTGCTTGGATCGATCGGATCGTGAAAACGTACGACTACATCAACCGCGTTGTGCTAACACTTCCGCTTACGGTCTACGAGGGTACGTGGACGAACACTCTCCCCTCTCGTTGCTATATCATCACCATGATCTTGCGTGTGCGTAGGAAATTTTTTGAAATTACTGCGTTCCCCAACAGTGGCATCAGAGCCAGGTTTTATGCGTTGATGTTATATGCACGAGTAGAACACAAGTGAGTTGTGGATGATATAAGTCATACTGCCTACCAGCATGTCATACTTTGGTTCAGCGGTATTGTGAGATGAAGCAGCCCGGACCGACATTACGCGTACGCTTACGCGAGACTGGTTTCACCGTTACGAGCACTTGTGCTTAAAGGTGGCTGGCGGGTGTCTGTCTCTCTCACTTTAGTTGAACCGAGTGTGGCTACGCCCGGTCCTTGTGAAGGTTAAAACGGAGTCTATTTGACAAACTATCGTTGTGGTTTTGATGTGTAGGTAAGAACGGTTCTTGCTAAGCCCGTAGCAGCCACGTAAAATTTGCAACAACAAAGTAGAGGACGTCTAACTTGTTTTGGCAAGGCATGTTGTGATGTGATATGGTCAAGACGTGATGCTATATTTTATTGTATGAGATGATCATGTTTTGTAACCGAAGTTATCGGCAACTGGCAGGAGCCATATGGTTGTCGCTTTATTGTATGAAATGCAAACGCCCTGTAATTGCTTTACTTTATCACTAAGCGGTAGCGATAGTCGTAGAAGCAATAGATGGCGTAACGACAACGATGCTACGATGGAGATCAAGGTGTCGCGCCGGTGACGATGGTGATCATAACGGTGCTTCGAAGATGGAGATCACAAGCACAAGATGATGATGGCCATATCATATCACTTATATTGATTGCATGTGATGTTTATCCTTTATGCATCTTATCTTGCTTGTTTGACGGTAGCATTTTAAGATGATCTCTCACTAAAATTATCAAGAAGTGTTCTCCCTGAGTATGCACCGTTGCCAAAGTTCGTCGTGCCGAGACACCATGTGATGATCGGGTGTGATAAGCTCTACGTCCATCTACAACGGGTGCAAGCCAGTTTTGCACACGCAGAATACTCAGGTTAAACTTGACGAGCCTAGCATATGCAGATATGGCCTCGGAACACAGAGACCGAAAGGTCGAGCGTGAATCATATAGTAGATATGATCAACATAGTGATGTTCACCATTCAAAACTACTCCATCTCACGTGATGATCGGTTATGGTTTAGTTGATTTGGATCACGTGATCACTTAGATGATTAGAGAGATGTCTGTCTAAGTAGGACTTCTTAAGTAATATGATTAATTGAACTTAAATTTATCATGAACTTAGTACCTGATAGTATCTTGCTTGTCTATGTTTGTTTGTAGATAGATGGCTCATGCTGTTGTTCCGTTGAATTTTAATGCGTTCCTTGAGAAAGCAAAGTTGAAAGATGATGGTAGCAATTACACGGACTGGGTCCGTAACCTGAGGATTATCCTCATTGCTGCACAGAAGAGTTACGTCCTGGAAGCACCGCTGGGTGCCAGGCCTGCTGCTGATGCAACTGACGATGTTAAGAACGTCTGGCAGAGCAAATCTGATGACTACTCTATAGTTCAGTGTGCCATGCTTTACGGCTTGGAACCGGGTCTTCAACAACGTTTTGAACGTCATGGATCATATGAGATGTTCCAGGAGTTGAAGTTAATATTTCAAGCAAATGCCCGGATTGAGAGATATGAAGTCTCCAATAAGTTCTACAGCTGCAAGATGGAGGAGAATAGTTCTGTCAGTGAACACGTACTCAGAATGTGTAGGTATAACAATCACTTGATTCAACTGGGAGTTAATCTTCCTGATGATAGTGTCATTGACAGAATTCTCCAATCACTGCCACCAAGCTACAAGAGCTTTGTGATGAACTATAATATGCAAGGGATGAACAAGACTATTCCCGAGCTCTTCGCGATGCTGAAAGCCGCGGAGGTAGAAATCAAGAAGGAGCATCAAGTGTTGATGGTCAATAAGACCACTAGTTTCAAGAAGAAGGGCAAAGGGAAGAAGAAGGGGAACTTCAAGAAGAACGGCAAACAAGTTGCTGCTCAAGAGAAGAAACCCAAGTCTGGACCTAAGCCTGAAACTGAGTGCTTCTACTGCAAGCAGACTGGACACTGGAAGCGGAACTGCCCCAAGTATTTGGCGGATAAGAAGGATGGAAAAGTGAGCAAAGGTATATGTGATATACATGTTATTGATGTGTACCTAACTAGAGCTCGTAGTAGCACCTGGGTATTTGATACTGGTTCTGTTGCTAATATTTGCAACTCGAAACAGGGACTACGGAATAAGCGAGCACTGGCCAAGGACGAGGTGACGATGCGCGTGGGAAACGTTTCCAAAGTCGATGTGATCGCGGTCGGCACGCTACCTCTACATCTACCTTCGGGATTAGTTTTAGACCTGAATAATTGTTATTTGGTGCCAGCGTTGAGCATGAACATTATATCTGGATCTTGTTTGATGCGAGACGGTTATTCATTTAAATCAGAGAATAATGGTTGTTCTATTTATATGAGTAATATCTTTTATGGTCATGCACCCTTGAAGAGTGGTCTATTTTTATTAAATCTCGATAGTAGTGATACACATATTCATAATGTTGAAGCCAAAAGATGCAGAGTTGATAATGATAGTGCAACTTATTTGTGGCACTGCCGTTTAGGTCATATCGGTGTAAAACGCATGAAGAAACTCCATACTGATGGACTTCTGGAATCACTTGATTATGAATCACTTGGTACTTGCGAACCGTGCCTCATGGGCAAGATGACTAAAACACCGTTCTCCGGAACTATGGAGAGAGCAACAGATTTGTTGGAAATCATACATACAAATGTATGTGGGCCAATGAATGTTGAGGCTCGTGGCGGATATCGTTATTTTCTCACCTTCACAGATGATTTGAGCAGATATGGGTATATCTACTTAATGAAGCACAAATCTGAAACATTTGAAAAGTTCAAAGAATTTCAGAGTGAAGTGGAAAATCATCGTAACAAGAAAATAAAGTTTCTACGATCTGATCGTGGAGGAGAATATTTGAGTTACGAGTTTGGTTTACATTTGAAACAATACGGAATAGTTTCGCAACTCACACCACCTGGAACACCACAACGAAATGGTGTGTCCGAACGTCGTAATCGTACTTTACTTGATATGGTGCGATCTATGATGTCTCTTACCGATTTACCGCTATCGTTTTGGGGTTATGCTTTAGAGACGGTCGCATTCACGTTAAATAGGGCACCATCTAAATCCGTTGAGACGACGCCTTATGAACTGTGGTTTGGCAAGAAACCAAAGTTGTCGTTTCTTAAAGTTTGGGGCTGCGATGCTTATGTGAAGAAACTTCAACCAGATAAGCTCGAACCCAAATCGGAGAAATGTGTCTTCATAGGATACCCAAAAGAGACTGTTGGGTACACCTTCTATCACAGATCCGAAGGCAAGACATTCGTTGCTAAGAATGGATCCTTTCTAGAGAAGGAGTTTCTCTCGAAAGAAGTGAGTGGGAGGAAAGTAGAACTTGATGAGATAACTGTATCTACTCCCTTATTGTAAAGTAGGTCATCACGAGAACCGGTTCCTGTGACGACTACACCAATTAGTGAGGAAGATAATGATATTGATCATGAAACTTCAGATCAAGTTTCTGCTGAACCTCGTAGGTCTACCAGAGTAAGATCCACACCAGAGTGGTATGGTAATCCTATTCTGGAAGTCATGTTACTTGACCATGATGAACCTACGAACTATGAGGAAGCGATGATGAGCCCAGATTCCGCAAAATGGCTAGAGGCCATGAAATCTGAGATGGGATCCATGTATGAAAACAAAGTATGGACTTTGGTTGACTTGCCCAATGATCGGCAAGCCATTGAGAATAAATGGATCTTTAAGAAGAAGACTGACGCTGATGGTAATGTTACTGTCTATAAAGCTCGACTTGTTGCGAAAGGTTTTCGACAAGTTCAAGGGGTTGACTACGATGAGACTTTCTCACCCGTAGCGATGCTTAAGTCTGTCCGAATCATGTTGGCTATTGCTGCATTTCATGATTGTGAAATTTGGGAAATGGATGTCAAGACTGCATTCTTGAATGGATTTCTAGAAGAAGAGTTGTATATGATGCAGCCGGAAGGTTTTGTTGATCCAAAAGGTGCTGACAAAGTGTGCAAGCTCCAGCGTTCCATTTATGGACTGGTGCAAGCATCTCGGAGTTGGAATAAACGCTTTGATAGTGTGATCAAAGCATATGGTTTTATACAGACTTTTGGAGAAGCCTGTATTTACAAGAAAGTGAGTGGGAGCTCTGTAGCATTTCTAGTTTTATATGTTGATGACATATTATTAATTGGAAATGATATAGAATTTCTGGATAGCATAAAGGGATACCTGAATAAAAGTTTTTCAATGAAAGACCTCGGGGAAGCTGCTTACATATTGGGCATCAAGATCTATAGAGATAGATCAAGACGCTTAATAGGACTTTCACAAAGCACATACCTTGACAAAATTTTGAAAAAGTTCAAAATGGATCAGGCAAAGAAAGGATTCTTGCCTGTGCTACAAGGTGTGAAGTTGAGTCAAACTCAATGCCCGACCACAGCAGAAGATAGAGAGAAAATGAAAAATGTTCCCTATGCTTCAGCCATAGGCTCTATCATGTATGCAATGCGGTGTACCAGACCTGACGTATGCTTAGCAATAAGTTTGGCAGGAAGGTACCAAAGTAATCTAGGAGTGGATCACTGGACAGCGGTCAAGAACATCCTGAAATACCTGAAAAGGACTAAGGATATGTTTCTCGAATATGGAGGTGACAAAGAGCTAGTCGTAAATGGTTACGCCGATGCAAGCTTTGACACTGATCCGGACGATTCTAAATCGCAAACCGGATACGTGTTTTTATTAAACGGTGAAGCTGTAAGTTGGTGCAGTTCTAAACAAAGCGTCGTGGCGGGATCTACATGTGAAGCGGAGTACATAGCTACTTCTGAAGCAGCAAATGAAGGAGTCTGGATGAAGGAGTTCATTTCCGATCTAGGTGTCATACCTAGTGCATCGGGACCAATGAAGATCTTCTGTGACAATACTGGTGCAATTGCCTTGGCAAAGGAATCCAGATTGCACAAGAGGACCAAGCACATCAAGAGACGCTTCAATTCCATTTGGGACCAAGTCCAAGTGGGAGACATAGAGATTTGCAAGATACATACGGATCTGAATGTTGCAGACCCGTTGACTAAGCCTCTCTCACGAGCAAAACATGATCAGCACCAAGACTCCATGGGTGTTAGAATCATTACTATGTAATCTAGATTATTGACTCTAGTGCAAGTGGGAGACTGAAGGAAATATGCCCTAGAGGCAATAATAAAGTTATTATTTATTTCCTCATATCATGATAAATGTTTATTATTCATGCTAGAATTGTATTAACCGGAAACATGATACATGTGTGAATACATAGACAAACACATAGTCACTAGTATGCCTCTACTTGACTAGCTCATTAATCAAAGATGGTTATGTTTC
Organism: Triticum dicoccoides; assembly: GCF_002162155.2. NCBI lineage: Eukaryota > Viridiplantae > Streptophyta > Magnoliopsida > Poales > Poaceae > Triticum > Triticum dicoccoides. Next base: position 837,608,172 of record NC_041385.1, read on the forward strand.
CTGACCATAGACATGTGTTGTCATTTGATTAATGGGATCACATCATTAGGAGAATGATGTGGTTGACATGACCCATTCCGTTAGCCTAGCACTTGATCGTTTAGTATACTGCTATTGCTTTCTTCATGACTTATACAAAGTTCCTACAACTATGAGATTGTGCAACTCCCGTTTACCGGAAGAACACTTTGTGTGCTACCAAACGTCGCAACGTAACTGGGTGATTATAAATGTGCTCTACAGGTGTTTCCGAAGGTACATGTTGAGTTGGCATAATTCGAGATTAGGATTTGTCACTCCGATCGTCGGAGAGGTATCTCTGGGCCCTCTCGGTAATACTCATCACCTAAGCCTTGCAAGCATGTAACTAATGAGTTAGTTATGAGATGACGTATTACGGAACGAGTAAAGAGACTTGTCGGTAACGAGATTGAACTAGGTATTGGATACCGACGATCAAATCTCGGGCAAGTAACATACCGATGACAAAGAGAACAAAGTATGTTGTTATGCGGTTTGACCGATAAAGATCTTCATAGAATATGTAGGAACCAATATGGGCATCCAGGTCCCGCTATTGGTTATTGACCGAGAATGGTTTTAGGTCATGTCTACATAGTTCTCGAACCCGTAGGGTCCGCACACTTAACGTTTCGATGACAGTTTTATTATGAGTTTATAAGTTTTGATGTACCAAAGTTTGTTCGGAGTCCCGGATGTGATCACGGACATGACGAGGAGTCTCGGAATGGTCGAGACATAAAGATTGTTATATTGGACGACTATATTCGGACACCGGAAAGGTTCCGGGAGTTTTCGGAGAAAACCGGAGTGCCGGGGGGGTTACCGGAACCCCCCGGGAGAGTTAATGGGCCACATGGGCCTAGGTGGGAAGAGAGAGGGGCGGCCAGGGTGGGCCACGCGCCCCCTCTCCCTCTGGTCCGAATTGGACTAGGAAGGGGGGGCGGCGCCACCCTTTCCTTCCCCCTCTCTCCCCCTTCCTTCCCCCTCCTAGTAGGAGTAGGAAAGGAGGAATCCTACTCCTACTAGGAGGAGGATTCCTCCTCCCTTGGCGCGCCCAAAGGGGCCGGCCGGCCTCCCCCCTCCCTCCTTTATATACGGGGGCAGGGGGAACCCCATAGACATACAAGTTGATCTACGGATCGTTCCTTAGCCGTGTGCGGTGCCCCCTTCCACCATATTCCACCTCGGTCATATCGTCGCGAAGCTTAGGCGATGCCCTGCGCCGGTAGTACATCAAGATCGTCACCACGCCGTCGTGCTGATGGAACTCTCCCTCGACACTCGGCTGGATCGGAGTTCGAGGGACGTCATCGAGCTGAACGTGTGCTGAACTCGGAGGCTCCGTACGTTCGGTGCTTGGATCGGTCGGATCGTGAAGATGTACGACTACATCAACCGCGTTGTGCTAACGCTTCCGCTTATGGTCTACGAGGGTACGTGGACGAAAACTCTCCCCTCTCGTTGCTATATCATCACCATGATCTTGCGTGTGCGTAGGAATTTTTTTGAAATTACTGTGTTCCCCAACACTCTGCGCCTCCGTCAAGGCGTAGTTGACCGAGTCCTTCTCCTTCGCCAGCTGCTCGGCCCTGTTCTTAGGCCATCCCGCTACGCCTCCAGCTCCTTCACCTTGTCACCGTGGGCCAGAGCTTGTGCATCAAGTGCTTCTTTGTGCTTCTGCTCTATCTCCTGGATCCGCTGCGTGACGAGCCCCGCGACCTCCTCGTCCTTGCCGCGGAGTGTGGTGGCGAGCGCCGCCTCACGAGCGATGAGGTCCTCCTCCTGGGAGTTCAGCTCGGCCTGGCGCTGGGACTGGGCGGCCTCGGCCTTGGCGGCCTCGTTCCTCACCGCCTCCTGGGCCTTCTCGATATCGGCCTACTTCAAGAGGAGCTCCTGCTGGCGCTCGGCCAGCTGGTCTTGGGGAGCCCTCAGCTCCTCGTGGGCCTGGCGGAACCATGCCTGCGCCTGGGAGACGCGCTCCTTGAGATCCGCCTCCACCTTGCCCACCGCCGCCTCCCTGGACTTCACCTTGTCCAGACGGGCGCGGTGGAGCACATGGAGCTTCCAGAAGCTGGCGCCCATGTCCCAGAGACGCTGCTCCTCCGGCTACCGCCGCCACTGGCTCTCGATTCATCGACAACCTCAAGCCCGGTGGCGGCCAGCACCTCGTCATCGAGCACCTCCCCCTCGGCCGGCGCCCTGGTGCCCGCCATCCCTGGAAGGTGGACGAACAAGTCGTCGCCCACCTTCAAGTACCTGCTCGAGCCAGAGGCAGCGGAGGAGGAGGGTTGACCTTCGACTACCTCCTCCTCGGTAGCAGCCTTCTCGGTTTCCCCGGCAGGCCCCTTGCCGGCCTCGTCGGCGGTTCCCTTGCCGGCCTCCTCAGTGGCGGCCTCGCCGGTTCCTCCGGCAGGCCCCTTGGCAGCATTTTCGGCAGCGGTCTCGGCGGCCTCCTCGGCAGCGACCTTATCAGCCTCGGCCTCGGCATCC
>NC_041385.1:837610907-837666415 GCF_002162155.2 Triticum dicoccoides
AGAATGAGGCAAGGCCATCATCCAATCAACCAGGCGAATTTTAATGATACACTTCCCCTCAACCACAATGTTGCCTTGGAGGGCTGCAAACAAAGTAACACCGTTAGATGCCGATCGTGTGGTGACCAAGGACACGTGGCGACATCCTGCTGGGTCAAGAGGAGGCAAGGCCGTCGCGTTTGGGTTCCCAAGAGGCAAAATACCCCTGCCGATACGCCTCCCTCTCTGTCACCTTTCACTACATCGAACCCACCCCCAGCTCCTCCACCAAGCTCGCCCATGGCGAACTATCCAGTTAATGTCGTCCCCTACCTGCCGCACGGCATGACCATCGAGCTTGGGCCCGATGATCGCTTGGTCAGAGATGAGATGGTGGTCAGTCCGGTGCCACCACTCCGGCATGATTTCTTGACCATTGCCGAGGTGAACCTCTTCGTCCCTTTCCATCAGAAGTCTCTGCTTCGCCACACCATTGAAGGTTTGCTCCACGAGTCCAATTTCTTTCCTCTGAAGTAGATGATTACCCGCTTGGGATTGGCATCTTTTGTTTCGTGGATTCTGTCGTTAGAGATACTGTGGTGGGTACTACTTTTGAGCTCGATGAGGATGATGATAATCAGGGCACTGTTGTTTCCTTTGTTCCTCATGATGCTGCTATCAATATGCACCAAACTTGCTTTGGACCTCAAGTATGGTTGTTTTAAGTTGGATTTCCCCATGATTATCAAACCTCTCACTACATCCATAAGTCTGTCGATAAGTTTGGGGAACTTATCACTTGGAATAATCCTAGAGGGGACAGGAAATTTGTTCTTATCAAAGCCAAAGTTCTTAGCTTGCGCCGGGTGCCAAAAAGTTTTGTTATGCATCAGCTGGGTGGTGAGCACCGATGTTGGACTGTGTGCGTCACGATTCTGTGCAGCAGTGATTGGAATGCCCATATCCCGGATGTGCCGCCTGCAGATATTGAACCACCGCCTGCGGATGGGATTCCCCATCCCCTCTTCGGTGACACTCTCACTGCGAAGCAGATGTACCAAGCCCAGCTTCATAATTGGCTCGCTCAGAATGCCGCGCCAAACATGCCTCATGCAGCTCCACAATACAATGCTCCTCAGGGTCACGACGTTCACTTCCAAGCGGGATGGGGTGCTTGGTCACCTTCGCCGCCTCCTGCACTGTATAACTTTCAGGCTTGGCTGACGGCTGAGGGTCTGCAAGTGTAAGATGGGATTTTACCTACTAATAATCTCCAGGATAGCCCAAGGACAGCTTGGAATGATTCCATTTCACCTTTTGACAGCTCTGATTCCAGTGCTACCGTCTCTGACAGTTATATCTTGGTGCCAAGCAACATTTTCAACAATCTTGTTAGGGGAGAAAGCTCGGCTGCACCTGCAAGTATTGTGGTTTCTAGTCCGGCTCCTCAGCAAAATGCATTGGACATTCATATCTCTCTTTCTGCTACTGGACTGCAGCTTGCTATGTCTGCTCTGGGTACTATAATCAGCGCAATAATGATTAATGAAGGTTTTCCCATTGTCAGGCTTAACACCTTCCTCAGGTCTGCAATCATGCCTATAGTTGCAGCATATGGCCCATGGAGCTCTGGCTATGGTCTTAGGGATGCTAGAGTGGAGTTTAAACTGGCAATTACTGAAGAGGAGGGAATGCTAACTGTTACTAAAGCCACCAAGACCACAACTCTGCACAACTGCACTGCTGTTATGAGCAGATGCCCATGGAAGCTGATCTCTCTCTGTTTGATCTGAATGATGGGGATTCAACGGCTCCATTCAGTGTCTTTCCACCTCGTCTGGTGCACTTGTCAGACCCACTTGGTCCTGCTGCTTCTACTGAACTGCCTACCCAGGTGCCTGCTGTGACTGCTACTGCTGTTTCTGATGACCTGCATGTCCCTGAGCCTATGGTGAGTACTCGTCATGGAAAGACTCCTGCTCCTGAATCCTCCGTTAATCTGCGTCGGAGCACTCGCAAGAACAAGTATGATGGATTCAAAGTGTCGTCACTCTCGGAAACAAAGAACAGAGCCTCTAAGGTAAAACCACGGGTCGTTCCCTCTGCTGCAACTGCCATCACCATAACTGAACTTTCTGATGAAGCAGAACTGCCACCTCCCACCCCGATCCCTGTCATTCAGCAGATTGGCAATGTTATGCATGGAATCTCCGCTGCTGAACTCTCGGAGGAGAAGCTCCTGGCTTACAAGGTCGCAGGGCCATCTTCTGATGCGGCCTGATCTCCTTATTTATCCTTCTTATTCCTCTTTTGGTTAGTTGGAATGTTCTATGTTGGAATGTACGTGGGCTAAACTCTGAAGCCAAACAGTTAGGACTTTCTAATGCGATCAACTCTAGTGGTTGCGCAGTTATTTGCTTGCAGGAAACGAAAAAACAATCTTTTGATAATGCTTTCATTAAATCCTATTGCCCATGAAGATTTGATAAGTTTGATTTTGTCCCCTCCCGGGGCGCGTCGGGAGGAATTGCCACCATTTGGAATAGTGCGGTTTTCTCGGCTACTACACTGGCCTCTGAAGACTTTGCACTGGTAACTCGTTATCACTCTACCTAGTCGGCGCAATCTTGGACCTTAGTTAATGTGTATGGGCCCTATCAAGGTGACCCCAGAAACAATTTCATTGCCTGGCTATTCTCACTTGATATACCTCCTAATGAAGATTGGCTCTTATGTGGAGATTTTAATTTCATTAGAGGCCCTGACAATCGTAACAAACCAGGTGGCCATTTTGGAGATATGATAACTTTTAATGATTTCATCAGATCACAGGCCTTAATTGAACTGCCCATCGAGGAAAGACGTTACACATGGAGCAACATGCAAACTGATCCTCTCCTAGAGAAAATTGACTGGTTCTTCACTAGTAATCATTGGACCAGCTCCTACCCAAACACGCTTGTTAAACCCCTTGGCAGACCGGTCTCAGATCACATTCCTTGTGTCATCAATATTGAAACAAAAATCCCATGTTCCAAGATGTTCAGATTTGAATCTTATTGGATCCATCACCCGGGGTTCTTAGAAACTGTGAAAAGGGCTTGGGCCACATCTGTGAACTCTCCAAACATGGCGTGAAATCTCTGCAAAAAGCTCAAGCACCTTCGGCATGAACTAAAAAGTTGGAGTAAGAACATTTCTAAGTTATCAATTGCTATTGAGAACACTAACAGGGCCCTTCTAGAAATTGATGGTTTGGAAAACAGGAGGCTTCTCACGACACCGGAAGCAAATTTCAGAACAATTCTCAAGAACCATTTATTAAGACTCCTGTCCTACCAAAAGCTGTACTGGAAGAAACGCTGCACTGTTCGTTGGGTTCAATTCGGTGATGAAAATTCCAAAAAATTTCAAGCAATGGCGTCAGAACGATATCGCAGAAATAACATAGCCTCCCTCATGACTGAATCTGGCTTTTGTGCAGAGGATCATGCAAGCAAAGAAGCCATTATATTTCGGACTTTCGAAGATCGACTTGGCACGAAAACCAAGCACGACATGAAATTTGACTTGCCCAGAATGATCAAAAAGATCGATGGCCTTGATGAACTCACAGTACCATTTACCATGGCTGAAATTGACCTGGTGATCAAAACGATGCCAGCGGACCGGGCCCCGGGACCTGACGGTTTTACAGGCGTATTTCTGAAAACTTGCTGGGAAGTGATCAAGGAGGACTTCTATTAGCTTTGCAACCAGTTCTTCGAGGGCAACCTCAACATAGAGAGCATTAATGAAGGACTAATCACTCTCATTCCAAAAGTTCAGGCGTCGTCAACAATTAATGAATACAGGGCCATAACACTATTTAATTTTTGTCTCAAGGTAATTAGTAAGCTCCTGGCCAACCGTTTACAAAGACTCGTGCTCAAAATAGTGCACTGCAACCAATATGGTTTTCTCAAAGGGCGCACGATCCAAGACTGCCTGGCATGGGCCTTCGAGTACATCTACCAGTGCCAATCTTCCAAAAAAGAAATTGTCCTGCTAAAACTAGATTTTGCTAAAGCCTTCGACACCATTGATCATGATGCAATGATTGAGATCATGAGAAACATGGGCTTTAATGATAAATGGCTTGGTTCGATTAAATGCATCTTTGCCTCGGGGAAATCTGCTGTCCTCCTGAATGGCGTACCGCGAAGACAATTTCATTGCAAATGTGGGGTCCGCCAAGGTGACCCTTTGTCCCCCCTAATCTTTGTCCTAGCCGCAGATTTATTACAAGCTGCTATTAATGATGCTATTGCCAAAGACCTCATCAAGTTACCCTTCCCATGCGCTACACAAAAAGATTACCTAGTCATTCAATATGCGGACGACACGATTCTTACAATGTCAGCTTGTCCTCTACAGGCTACAACTATCAAAAATATTCTGTCTGACTACGCCACCTCTATTGGACTCAAAATTAATTTCCATAAATCCACACTTGTCCCGGTCAACTGTGATGAAGCACTCTACACCAACTTGGCGAATATTTTTGGATGTGTGGTGGGAAAGATGCCTTTTACTTACCTAGGCCTTCCATTGGGGACTACTAGACCTACCATTCATGATCTCATGCCTTTGGTCTGTCGACTAGAAAGAAGACTCTCAGCAACACTTAATATGATCTCATATGGTGGCAAGTTATCACTGCTCAACTTGGTCATTACCTCACTCCTAATCTACGCCATGTGTACACTTAAACTCCCAGCAGGAATCATTGAACTCCTTGACAAGATTCGCCGCAAATGTTTATGGACAAAGAAAACTGATCAAGGTGACAAGTGCACTTCACTGGCTGCTTGGGACATGGTTTGCAAACCAAAGAAATGTGGTGGTCTGGGGGTATTAAACCTGAAAATCCAGAACGAGGCCTTGCTTCTCAAGTTTCTTCATAAGTTCTACAACCACTGGGACCTGCCCTGGGTTGAGTTGATTTGGAACACCTATTACACCTCCAAGATACCCCATGCTGCCGATCCTTGTGGCTCCTTCTGGTGGCGAGATATCTCAAATCTCATGCCCACTTATAGAGGAATCATGATGGTTAATGTGAGTAATGGAGCAACCACTCTCTTCTGGAAAGATATGTGGCTGGGTGAGATCCTGGCTGAAACTCATCCACGTGCTTTCTCGTTTGCTAAGGATGAAGACATCTCTGTTTTCGCGTTCCTAGGGGCCACCAGTTTGCAGGAAACGTTTCATCTACCACTTTCGGAGCAAGCCCATGCAGAGACCAGAAATCTGCAAAGCCTTACCTTGGATGTTCAGCTGGCTGGCCAATCAACACATGATGATTGGACATACACCTGGGGATCCACCCACTTCGTAGCCAACAAATTCTATGAGTTTTTCATCAGAGATGTCCAAGCTCACCCTGCCTACTCATGGCTATGGAAGTCCAAAACAACTATGAAGATCAAAGTTTTTGGCTGGTTACTACTCTCTGACAGGCTAAACACCAGAAATATGCTCAAACGACGTCACTTCAACATTGGCAACACGTTTGGTTGTCTGCTTTGCCCAACATGCATGGATGAAATGGTGGAGCACCTTTTCTTTGAATGCCCTTTTAGCTTAAATTGCTGGGCCAAGCTTGGAATGCAAGGATCTACTCAAGGGGATAGGCAGGATTGGGTGGAATCAGCCAAGACCTCATGGAATAGGCCATTATTTGTGGAAATCCTTCTCCAATCTGCTTGGAGTATTTGGAAGGAAAGGAACAACAAGCACTTCAGAGGAATTACTCCATCCACAAGTTCTTGGCTCTCTAGACTTAAAGAAGACCTGTCCCTCCTCACTTATAGGGTGGGAGATAAGAATAAACCCTTCTTGCTTTCATACTTAGCTGCATTGTAACTTAGCCCTTTACCCTCCCCCCCTCCTCCACCCACAAAGTGGGATGGCCTTGTAACATACAAACCATGTACAGTTGCTGATTCTTTAATTTAACTAGCGGAGTGACCCGCGCATTTGCGCGGCTAGATAAAATATTTGTTGCATTAAAATTTGTGGTATAAATATTTTCTCTATGTAATGACGCATGGATAACAACAACTCATTTTTCATCTTGTAAAATCATGTGCTTTTGCCAATTATTGCTACCTAAGATATTTTTGTATTTCCTTTGAATGAAAAGTCTAATGTACAGCTGCAACATAAGACCTGTAGGAAATTAAATATGAAAATTATTATTAATTTATCTCTAGGCAGTACGATCTTTCTAGAGTTACAATCTCATTTGTTAGTATTTTTTTTCAACTTTCAATTGTCTTGAGTTCTTCCCCTTTCTTGTTAGATGTAAATGTTGAAAATACATAAATGTTCTTGTGGCAACCTTCAAATTTTCATAGTGGATAAAAGTTTGCCAGACCAATGGCACATGGAGGTGTTAAGCCATTATTCATCAGCTTCTTTCCTTGAAGAAGAAACGATGACGATATCTGAGGAATAAGGGTAGCTAACACTTACCTAATACCCACAATAAGATAAGGGATGCAAAACTTGCTGACATACATACCCACTATTGAACGTACGATCATACATACATATATACTCTAATTACGTACACACATTGTTTTTTAACATAGTGTACTTAATTTATTAGTTTTTCATTTGTAGACTATCCGAGGTTTCTTGAACCATAACCGCGTCTCTTAAGCCTTATTTTAACAACCATTGGTTTTTATTTTTGTCTTGTTCCTGATACACAGAACTAATGAAACTTGAAAAGACATAATTGGGGTCATGACAATCATGAGGCAATGATGAATCCCCTTGAATGATGTAGTCGATCAGAGAAGCGTTGTCTACCTTTGCATGATACCTTGCATGTTCTTCTTGGTTGTGATAGAAGTTGTACATTCCCCTTATGCACGATACATCTAGTATTTCCATTTCTAAATATAAAAAACAAAAAGAATTGTAATTAGCACTCACCATAGCTAATCGCTAGATTGCTATCACTTTGTATCGTTGAATATTTCCGGTCCATATGTCCCTATTTTGCCCCTGTTATGGTACCACTATTCCCAATGCCTATTTTTTTTAATATGTTGTTTTATGAACATTTGTGTGACTGAAATTTATTAAATCTCATCTTTGATTCTCTGCAAGATAACTCAACTTTGGGTTAAGCCAGTAACACGTTGATTTGTTCTAATGACGTTAATCTAATCTACCCTTTTATATGTCCAGAAACTGTGCCCTGGAGTTTGCATAGATATTTTTTTCCTACCGATAAGTATCAACCATTATAGTTCAGTCCAACTGATATGATGAGGCATATATTTTTTTTGTTTATCTTGACTCGCGCATTTGCAAGGTTGTGCATGTCATTCTATGTATCGACACGACGTTCACACACAACTTTGACCAATGGGTTTCATATGGATTTTGTTGTATAAATTTACAAATGGTGGTATTAAAAAGCAGCAGTGAAACAATATACACTGTTTCTACTTGTTCAATTCAAATTTATATTTCCATTTTATTCACTGTTTTATGGACTATATTTGGATTCCATATGAAAAACTTTATTGTTTATTTCAGTTAAAAATTCATATACATAAAGAGTTGTAATATTATCTACCTAATAAGATTTTTCTGTTGTTATTTTCTTAGTTCCTTGAGTAAACGTATTGTTGTATTCCTTACATGCCTTTAACAGTTTTTAGACTTATATTATTAAGTATTTCGTATTGACTTTCTACTGGAACCAAACCACAATTTTTTGCTATAAGGACTTTCTAATATTGTAACTGAGTTTACATGGAGTTCATTCAAAAAAGAAAATCCTAGCATTTTTTCTAATTTGAATTTTGTAATTTAAAGATATATAGTGTTTTTCTATTGATCTGGTGAGAGCTACGCGTCAATATTGGATGGATGTGTGTGTCACGGCCTTTTAGTATTTTTTAAAAAACCATGTCACTAATTTCTTTATTTTTTGCTGGCCCGTTTTCACTACATTGAAATTGGGCCGATAGGAGCCAGTTTGGCCAACACGTAGCGTGGCTATCTTTTTATTTTTCTTTTGACGGAAGCGTGGCAGTCCTGTTTGTTTTTCCTTCTGTTAGAGTCCAAATCAGATCTGGTTAGGTGACATAGTAAAGTTTTATTTGTCTTTCTCATGTACGTGACTATGCGTGCACTTTCCATCATATATGTACGTGACAGGTTGTGCATCTGCTATATATATGCCCGTAAACAATATTTGTTTGTAACGTTATATCTTTAAATCTCAGCCGTTTATATTATAAAGGTAATGGTTGAGATAATTTAATCTGTGTGGACGAACATGATGGCTTGTTTGCCTCTTGTCTTAATTATATAATAGATAGATTGCAGTAGGAGCCTCTCCTACTGTTTCAGTGGTTCAAAAAAGGTTCAAAAAAGAAAGAAGGAAAAGCAGGAACACAAGACAGGTGACCTACCCGTGCCGGGCTGAGAAGAAGTGGCCCCCTCCCCGACAACATTTATTGCCGGGACGAAGCCGCAGGTGCCCAAATCCACCTCGTCCTCCTCCGTGGGCATGGGCTCGGCACTTGATGCCCTTGCCGGGGACGCCCCTCGGGGCGGTGTGGTCGATGGGGGCGGGGTGTTGGGGGTGGCCCTTGGTGACTCCTCCTGCTGCCGTCCTCCTCCTGCAGCCACGACAAGGTCAGTACCAGAGGATCGTGCCCCGGCGCACGTTGATAAGGAGTAGGTGGTGGACGCACGGTGGGGGCTGAGCCAAGGACTGCATCGGGGGCTGCTGTCCGAGCTGATCTCCACCACCGGCGTGTGCGAAGCGCCCGCCGGGGGCTGGTCGCCCGCTGACGCCTTGGCCCTCTTCGCCACCCTCTGGGCCAGCGTCTCCCTGTCCCTGTGAAGATGAAATCTAGTCAAGAAAAGCAGCGCGAAGAATGGGGGTGGAGAAGGGCAGACACTTACTCGTCCTCCGCCTCTTCCGGCGTCGCCTTCCTCTTCCTCCTCGGGCTGAGAGACCCGAAATCGAAGACGACCTCTGAGTCGATGTCTGCGGGAGGAGGGGAAGGGGATGGAGTCCGGCGATGCTTGGACAAAGAAGAGGCGGTCGCCTTCTTCTTCAACACCGTGGTCTTCGCTGCCTTCTTCGCTTCCGTGGCCCTTGTCTGGCGCACGGACTCCCCCTGGGCCCCTTGCCGTGGTTCGGTCATCCTGGGCCGGACCGGCTCGCCGGAGCTGGCCCGCCGCAGGACACACCCTCTTCCCGTGGCCGGAGGATCATCAGCCTCGGCCTATCCCTCGGTCGACTCCTCGACCACCTCCTCGGCGAGAGGGGCCCTGGTGTTGGCGTCGCTGGCCTTCCCGGCAGCCCCCACCCACTGGGAGAGTGATGACCCACAAGTGTAGGGGATCTATCGTAGTCCTTTCGATAAGTAAGAGTGTCGAACCCAACGAGGAGCAGAAGGAAATGATAAGCGGTTTTGAGTAAGGTTTTCTCTGCAAGCACTGAAATTGTAGGTGATAGATAGTTTTGTGATAAGATAAATAGTAACGAGTAACAAGTAAATAAAGTAAATAAAGTGCAGCAAGGTGGCTCAATCCTTTATGTAGCAAAGGATAAGCCTGGACAAATTCTAATAATGAAGAAGGAGATCCTGAGGACACATTGGGAATTATCGTCAAGCTAGTTTTCATCACGTTCAAAAGATTCGCGTTTGGTACTTTGATAATTTGATATGTGGGTGGACCGGTACTTGGGTACTGGCGTACTGCCCTAACTTGGACAACCATCCCACTTATGATTAACCCCTATTGCAAGCATCCGCAACTTAAAAAGGAGTATTAAGGTAAACCTAACCACAGCATTAAGAGTATGGATCCATATCAGCCCCTAACGAAGTAACGCATAAACTAGGGTTTAAGCTTCTGTCACTCTAGCAACCCATCATCTACTTATTACTTCCCCGTGCCTTCCTCTAGGCCCAAATAATGGTGAAGTGTCATGTAGTCGACGTTCAGATAACACCACTAGCGGAAAAGACAACATACATCTCATCAAAATATCGAACGAATACCAAATTCACATGACTACTAATAGCAAGACTTCACCCATGTCCTCAGGAACAAACGTAACTACTCACAAAGCATATTCATGTTCATAATCAGAGGAGTAATAATATGCATAAAGGATCTGAACATATGATCTTCCACCAAGTAAACCAATTATCATCAACTACAAGGAGTAATAAACACTACTAGCAACCCACATGTACCAATTTGTGGTTTTGATACAAGATTGAATACAAGAGATGAACTAGGATTTTGAGAGGAGATGGTGCTGGTGAAGATGTTGATGGAGATTGACCCCCTCTCGATAAGAGGATCGTTGGTGATGACGTTGGTGATGATTTCCCCCTCCTGGAGGGAAGTGTCCCCGGCAGAACAGCTCCGCCGAAGCCCTAGATTGATTCCGCCAAGGTTCTGCCTCGTGGCGGCGGAGTTTCGTCCTGTAAGCTTGCCCACGATTTTTTCCAGGGTAAAAGTGATGATATAGCAGTAGATGGACGCCGAAGGCCCACCAGGGGGCCCAGGAGATAGGGGGGCGCCCTATAGGGGGGGTTGTCTCCTAGACAGGGTGTGGGCCCCTGGCCTATTTCTTTCGCTCATAAATTCTTATTAAATCCAAAAGGTTGTTTCGTGGAGTCTCAGGATTTTTGAAGCTGTGCAGAATAGGTTTCCAACGTTTGCTCCTTTTCCAGCCAGAATTCCAGCTGCCGGCATTCCCCCTCTTCATGGTAAACCTTGTAAAATAAGAGAGAATAGCCATAAGTATTGACATATAATGTGTAATAACAGCCCATAATGCAATAAATATTGATATAAAAGCATGATGCAAAATGGATGTATCAACTCCCCCAAGCTTAGACCTCGCTTGTCCTCAAGCGGAAGCCGGAATCGAAAAATATGTCCACATGTTTAGAGATAGAGGTGTCGATAAAAATAAAATACGGACATGAGGGCATCATGATCATTCTAATAACAGCAACATATATAGATTTTGTCATATGATTTCCTATGCTCAAGTAACAAGCAATTCACAATGTCAAGTATGGTTCAAAAACTTCATTGGGAACTAACAAACTATAATCTCAGTCATTGAAGCAATTGCAATTTACCGCAACATCAGAAATAGTCAATAATAGAGCTTTTCAGTAAGCTCACATACTCAACTATCTCATAGTCTCCTATAATTATTAACACTCAAGCAATACTTGTGGTTATAGAGTTTCAGCCGGACACTGAGAAAGATAGGGGCTTATTGAGTTGCCTCCCAACGTATTCACCTTTAGGTGATGTCAACAATAATAAAATATGCCAACTTACATCCAATTGCATATAGATATCATGATCTTTCAAAAACGAGGAGCTTGCCAAAGGATACAAATAAAAGGGGAAAGGTGAGGATCACCTTAACTCAATCATAAAGTAAAAACATAAAGTAAAAGATAGGCCCTTCGAAGAGGGAAGCAGAGGTTGTCATGCGCGTTTAGGATTGGTGCACAAAATCTTAATGCAAAAGAACGTCACTTTATATTGCCCCTTGTATGTGGACCTTTATTATGCAATCCGTCGCTTTTATTACTTCCACAATAAGTTCGTACAAAGCTTATTTTCTCTGCACTAATAAGTCATACATATTTAGAGAGCAATTTTTATTGCTTGCACCGATGACAACTTACTTGAAGGATCTTACTCAATCCATAGGTAGGTATGGTGGACTCTCATGGCAAAACTGGGTTTAAGGATATTTGGAAGCACAAGTAGTATCTCTACTTGGTGCAAGGAATTTGGCTAGCATGAGGGGGAAAGGCAAGCTCAACATGTTTGGAAGGTTAATGACAATATAATTTAACTGAGATGTCGGAGAACATAAACCATTACGTTGTCTTCCTTGTCCAACATCAACTCCTTTAGCATGTCATACTAAATGAGTGCTTCACAATCATAAAAGATGTCCAAGACAATATATTCATATGTGAACCCCTCTTTCCTTATCACTTCCTATTAATTGCAACGATGACCAAGGCTACATTCATCAACTCTCAACAATTTTTGTGCCTCAATATGAACTCTTTTATTCTTTCTACTTTCTCAAGATCATAGCAACATAGCAAAGCCCTTGACTCAACACTAATCTTTATTATAGATAGCACACGGACTCGATTACATAAAGAGATCACAATGCAAAACTCGAAACTACTTGATATCAAAACTTGAAACTACTAGATCAAGATACTACTAAAAGGATCGGACTAAATAAAGTGGTAAAGACAGGAGTGTGATGGTGATACGATACTGGGGCACCTCCGCCAAGCTTGGCAGTTGCCAAGGGGAGTGCCCATACCCATGTGATTATGTCCTCGGAAGTGATGATGGTGGAGTTGTTGATGATGTAGGCTTGTCGTCCGTCTTCCAAGGCATAGGCGATCTTCATCATAGAAGGATGATCGAGTCTCCGGGATCCTTAAATCTGCAGCCAAACTCATCCTCTTTAATCTATATTCATACTCACAGTTCTGGTTTTGCAGGTCATAGATCTGGGCTTGGAGGTGCTCGATTTTCTCTTGAAGCTTGAAGATGGTCTCCCCAATGATTTTGGCATCTAGCTTGTGGTTGTTGGTGAACTCCGTGATCATCATCTGGTTGGCGTTGAGTCCACGCTCCACCATACCTTGACACTTGAAAACTTCTTGCTCCACGGCTTCGAGCTTTGTCTCCACGCTCCCGGTATGCCTTGGTCCCTCCACATCGCGGATGTGCAGCACCCCCTCACGCATCTCAATGGTTTGAGGGTGTTGCATCACCTCCGCGAGATAGGGATTGATAACCCTCTCGAAAAACTTGTCCTTGGGAGCGCTTGGAGATGCCATGTTGCTCTAGATCTGAAACAAAAAGAGCTCGAAACAGAGGATATTTGCGTGATACGGTGGTCAAAACCTTCGGGAGTATATATAATGAATATTTACCGGCCAAAATACATAACATACAAGAAAATGGAGTCCGGGAGGCACACGAGGTGCCCACGAGACAGGGGCGCGCCCTACAGGGGGGGCGTCCTCCACTCTCGTGGGGGCCTCGTGTCCCTTTCGGACTACTTCTTTCTTCCTAAAATTCTTAAATAATCCAAAACTGATAAAAATTGCCATTATAGTTGTTTTGGAGTCGGTTTACTTACTGTACCACATACATATGCCTTTTCGGAGTCTGGAACGTTCTGGAAAGTGTCCCTTATGTATTCCTCAGGGGTTACGGTTTCAATAATATTAGTTTCAACATTGATAGGATTACCTGAAATATAATGTTTAATTCTTTGACCGTTTACCACCCTCGGATTTGTGCCTTCGAAGTTGTTGATTTTTATAGCACCAGAACGATAGACCTCCTCGAGAACGTAGGGACCTTCCCATTTTTAGAGAATTTTCCCTGCAAAAAATCTTAAACGAGAGTTGAATGATAAAACATAATCTCCTACGTTAAACTCACGCTTTTGTATCCTCTTATCATGCCAGCGTTTGACTTTTGCCTTGAATAGCTTGCCATTCTCATATGCTTGGGTTCTCCATTCATCAAGTGAGCTAATATCAAACAACCTCTTCTCACCGGCAAGTTTGAAGTCATAATTGAGCTCTTTAATTGCCCAATATGCCTTATGTTCAAGTTCAAGAGGTAAATGACATGCTTTTCCATAAACCATCTTATATGGAGACATGCCCATAGGATTTTTGTATGCAGTTCTATAGGCCCATAATGCATCATCAAGTTTTTTGGACCAATTCTTTCTAGATCTATTCACAGTCTTTTGCAAAATTAATTTGAGATCTCTATTGCTCAACTCTACTTGACCACTAGACTGTGGATGATAAGAAGATGCTATTCTATGATTGACATCATACTTAGCAAGCATCTTACGGAAAGCACCATGAATAAAATGTGAACCACCATCAGTCATAAGATATCTAGGGACTCCAAACCTCAGAAAAATAACTTCTTTAAGCATTTTAATAGAAGTGTTATGATCAGCACTACTAGTTGGAATAGCTTCTACCCACTTAGTAATGTAATCAACAGCAACTAAAATATGCGTATAACCATTAGAGGAAGGAAAAGGTCCCATATAATCAAAGCCCCAAACATCAAACGGTTCAATAACAAGAGAATAATTCATAGGCATTTCTTGACGCCTACTAATGTTACCTATTCTTTGACATTCATCACAAGGCAAGACAAACTTACGAGCATCTTTGAAGAAAGTAGGCCAAAAAAACAGATTGTAGTACCTTGTGTGCAGTTCTATCTCCAGCGTGGTGCCCTCCATAAGGTTCAGAGTGACACTTACGTAGAATTTGTTCATGTTCATGCTCAGGCACACAACGTCTAATAACACCATCTACTCCTTCTTTACAAAGATGTGGATCATCCCAGAAGTAATGTCTTAAATCATAAAAGAACTTTTTCTTTTGCTGGTATGTGAAACTAGGCAGTATATATTTAGCAACAATGTAATTAGCATAATCAGCATACCAAGGAGCAGTACGAGAAGCATTGACGATCGCTAATTGTTCATCACAAAAGCTATCATTAATAGGCTGTGGGTCATCAAGAACATTCTCAAACCTAGACAAGTTATCTGCAACGGGGTTCTCAGCTCCCTTTCTACCAATAATATGCAAGTCAAATTCTTGGAGCAAGAGAACCCATCTAATGAGTCTAGGCTTAGCATCTTTCTTTTCCATAAGATATTTCATAGCAGCATGATCAGTGTGAATAGTAACCTTGGAATCAACAATATAAGGTCTAAACTTATCACATGCAAACACAACTGCTAAGAACTCTTTTTCAATAGTAGCATAATTTCTTTGGGCAGTATCAGGAGTCTTACTAGCATACTGGATAACATTCAATTTCTTATCGACTCTTTGCCCTAAAACAGCACCTACAGCATAATCACTAGCATCGCACATAATTTCAAAAGGTAAATTTCAATCAGGGGGCTGAACAATAGGTGCAGTGATCAAAGCTTTATTAAGTGTTTTAAATGCTTCTACACAATCATCATCAAATACAAAAGGAATATCTTTTTGCAATAAATTAGTCAGAGGCCTAGACATTTTAGAAACGTCCTTAATGAACCTCCTATAAAAACTGGCGTGACCCATGAAACTTCTTATACCTTTAATGTCCTTGGGACATGGCATCTTTTCAGTAGCATCAACTTTGGCTTTATCAACTTCAATACCTCTCTCGGAGATCTTGTGCCCCAAGACAATGCCTTCATTAACCATAAAGTGACACTTTTCCCAATTCAGGACAAGACTAGTGTCTTCGCATCTCTGCAAAACTCAATCAAGGTTGCTCAAACAATCATCAAAGGAGGATCCATAGACGGAGAAGTCATCCATGAATACCTCACAAATCTTTTCACAAAAATCATAAAATATAGCCATCATGTATCTTTGAAAGTTAGCAGGTGCATTACATAAACCAAAAGGCATACGTCTATAAGCAAAAGTACCAAAAGGGCAAGTAAAAGTAGTTTTAGATTGATCCTTCGCTGACACAGGTATCTGAGAGAAGCTAGAATAACCATCTAGAAGGCAAAAATGTGTGTGTTTGGATAGCCTTTCTAGCATTTGATCAATAAAAGGTAAAGAGTAATGATCTTTCTTAGTAGCTTTATTTAACTTACAGAAATCAATTACCATCCTATAACTTGTAATAATTCTTTGCGGGATCAATTCATCTTTATCATTAGGAACAACGGTAATACCTCCCTTTTTGGGGACACAATGGATAGGGCTTACCCATTCACTATCAGCAACGGGATAAATAATACCTGCCTCAAGGAGCTTTAGTATCTCCTTTCTTACCACTTCCTTCATCTTGGGATTTAATCGGCTTTGAGGATCTCTAACTGGTTTGGCATCTTTCTCCACTGAAATTTTGTGTTGACATAATATGTGACTAATGCCCTTAAGATCATCCAGAGTATATAGCAGCTCGGTGCTTCTTCAGAGTTTTCAATAATTTTTCTTCTTCTTTCTCTGAAAGGTTAGCACTAATAATAACAGGATATATTTGTTTTTCATCAAGATAAGCATACTTAAGATTATCAGGTAATGGTTTGAGTTCAAACACGGGATCACCCTTGGGTGGAGGGGGATCCCCAAGAATTTCAACGAGAAGGTTATGTTTCAGCATAGGTTCCTGTTTAAGGAACACTACATCTATTTCTTCCCTTTCCTTCATAAATATATCGTTTTCATGGTCTAGCAAATATTGTTCTAACGGATCAGTTGGAGGAACAGCAATGGAAGCAAGACCAATAATTTCATCCTTACTAGGTGGTTCCCTTTCACGAGGTTGTCTACTAAACTTTGCAAAATTAAACTCATGAGACATACCATCTATGCCAACAGTGACAATATTCCTTTCACAATTAATCTTAGCACTAGTAGTATTCAAGAAGGGTCTACCAAAAATAATTGGACAAAAATCATCTTGTGGGGAACCAAGAACAAGAAAATCAGCAGGGTATTTAACCTTCCCACACAAAACTTCAACATCTCTAACAATCCCAATAGGTTTAATGGTATCCCTAATAGCAAACTTAATTGTAACATCAATGTCTTCTAATTCAACGGGTGCAATGTCGTGCATAATTTGTTTATATAGATCATAAGGTATCGCACTAGCACTAGCACCAATATCACATAAGCCATGATAACAATGATCTCCTGTTTTAACAGAAATAACAGGCATGCCTACAACAGGTCTACGTGTCTTAGTGTCAGGTCTAGCAATATTAGCAGTCTCACCCAAGAAAGAAATAACATGCCCATCTAAGTCCTCATCCAAGAGATCTTTAATCATAGCAATACTAGGTTTAACATTAATTTGCTCAGGAGGTGTATAAGTCCTAGTATTACTCTTACGAACAACAGTCGAAGCTTCAGCATGATCTTTTATCCTAACAGGAAAAGGGGGTTTTTCAACATACGCAGTAGGAACAATAGGATCACTATAGGTAATAGTCTTTTCTTCGACTGTAATAGGTGCAATTACTTTTACTTCAACAGGAGGATTATATTTAAACCACTTCTCTTTAGGGAGATCAACGTGAGTAGCAAAAGATTCACAGAAACTAGCTACTATCTCAGAGTCAAGTCCATACTTAGCGCTAAATCCACAGAAAGCATCGGTATCCACAAAATATTTTACAGAATCGAACTTAGGTGTCATACCTGACTCCTTACCATCGTCGGAACCCAAATCTTCAGAGTTGCGTTTAATCCTTTCCAATAAGTCCCATTTGAAATCAATAGTCTTCAACATAAAAGAACCAGTACAGGAAGTATCGAGCAGGTTGCGATTATCAATAGAAAGTCGAGCATAAAAATTCTGAATAATCATTTCCCGAGAGAGCTCATGATTGGGGCATGAATATAACATTGACTTAAGCCTCCCCCAAGCTTGAGCGATGCTTTCTCCTTTGCGAGGCCAGAAATTATATATGTAATTACGATCACGATGAACAAGATGCATAGGATAGAACTTCTCGTGAAATTCCAACTTCAATCGCTTATAATTCCAAGATCCCGTATCATCACATAGCCTATACCATGTCAATGCATCTCCCTTCAAAGATAAAGGGAAGACCTTCCTTTTGACAACATCATCGAGAATACCTGCAAGCTTAAATAATCCGCAAACTTCATCCACAAAGATAAGGTGTAAATCGGGATGCAATGTTCCATCTCCTGCAAATGGATTAGCTAGCAGTTTCTCTATCATACCCGAAGGAATCTCAAAGTGAATATTTTCATAAAGTTCAGTAGGTTGAGGAGCAACTCTTTGCTCTTCTGGTTGGGGTGAAGATACCCCAAACAAGCCCCTCAAAGGATTAGTTTCCATAGTGACAAGTAACAAAAAAAATCAGCACACTACATAAATGTTTCCTTACCAAGTTCCACTCACCAAAAGCGCTACACTCCCCGGCAACGGCGCCAGAAAAGAGTCTTGATGACCCAAAAGTGTAGGGGATCTATCGTAGTCCTTTCGATAATTAAGAGTGTCGAACCCAACGAGGAGCAGAAGGAAATGATAAGCGGTTTTCAGTAAGGTTTTCTCTGCAAGCACTGAAATTGTAGGTGATAGATAGTTTTGTGATAAGATAAATAGTAACGAGTAACAAGTAAATAAAGTAAATAAAGTGCAGCAAGGTGGCCCAATCCTTTATGTAGCAAAGGATAAGCCTGGACAAATTCTAATAATAAAGAAGGAGCTCCTGAGGACACATTGAGAATTATCGTCAAGCTAGTTTTCATCACGTTGATAAGATTCACGTCCGGTACTTTGATAATTTGATATGTGGGTGGACCGGTACTTGGGTACTGCCCTAACTTGGACAAGCATCGCACTTATGATTAACCCCTATTGCAAGCATCTGCAACTACAAAAAGGAGTATTAAGGTAAACCTAACCACATCATTAAGCGTATGGATCCATATCAGCCCCTAACGAAGCAACGCATAAACTAGGGTTTAAGCTTCTGTCACTCTAGCAACCCATCATCTACTTATTACTTCCCCATGCCTTCCTCTAGGCCCAAATAATAGTGAAGTGTCATGTAGTCGACGTTCAGATAACACCACTAGTGGAAAAGACAACATACATCTCATCAAAATATCGAACGAATACCAAATTCACATGACTACTAATAGCAAGACTTCACCCATGTCCTCAGGAACAAACGTAACTACTCACAAAGCATATTCATGTTCATAATCAGAGGAGTAATAATATGCATAAAGGATCTGAACATATGATCTTCCACCAAGTAAACCAATTATCATCAACTACAAGGAGTAATAAACACTACTAGCAACCCACAGGTACCAATTTGTGGTTTTGATACAAGATTGGATACAAGAGATGAACTAGGGTTTTGAGAGGAGATGGTGTTGGTGAAGATGTTGATGGAGATTGACACCCTCCTGATAAGAGGATCGTTGGTGATGACGTTGGTGATGATTTACCCCTCCCGGAGGGAAGTGTCCCCGGCAGAACAGCTCCGCCGGAGCCCTAGATTGATTCCGCCATGGTTCCGCCTCGTGGAGTCGGAGTTTCGTCCCGTAAGCTTGCCCATGATTTTTTCCAGGGTAAAAGTGATGATAAAGCAGAAGATGGACGCCGGAGGCCCACCAGGGGGCCCAGGAGATAGGGGGGCGCCCCCCTGTCTTCTGGATAGGGTGTGGGCCCCCTGGCCTATTTCTTTCGATCATAAATTCTTATTAAATCCAAAAAGTTGTTTCGTGGAGTCTCAGGACTTTTGGAGCTGTGCAGAATAGGTTTCCAACGTTTGCTCCTTTTCCAGCCAGAATTCCAGCTGCCGGCATTCCCCCTCTTCATGGTAAACCTTGTAAAGTAAGAGAGAATAGCCATAAGTATTGAGATATAATGTGTAATAACAGCCCATAATGCAATAAATATTGGTATAAAAGCATGATGCAAAATGGACGTATCAGCGAGCTCCCTCTCCTCCGCGGCCGCGCCATCCTCATCCTCCATGCCGCCAGCACTACAGGGCTCCATGGTGAGCTGTGCCTCCACCACCCGGGCGGTGATATAGTTAATCTCTGCCTGGGTGGTGTCCGCAATGTTGGGGAACACAGTAATTTCAAAAAATTTCCTACGCACACGCAAGATCATGGTGATGATATAGCAACGAGAGGGGAGAGTGTTCGTCCACGTACCCTCGTAGACCGTAAGCGGAAGCGTTAGCACAACGCGGTTGATGTAGTCGTGCGTCTTCACGATCCGACCGATCCAAGCACCGAACGTACGGGGCCTCCGAGTTCAGCACACGTTCAGCTCGATGACGTCCCTCGAACTTCGATCCAGCCGAGTGTCGAGGGAGAGTTCCGTTAGCACGACGGCGTGGTGACGATCTTGATGTACTACCGGCGCAGGGCTTCGCCTAAGCTTCACGACGATATGACCGAGGTGGAATATGGTGGAAGGGGGCACCGCACACGCCTAAGGAACGATCCGTAGATCAACTTGTGTGTCTATGGGGTGCCCCCTGCCCCCGTATATAAAGGAGGGAGGGGGAGGCCGGCCGGCCCCTTTGGGCGCGCCAAGGGAGTAGGAATCCTCCTCCTAGTAGGAGTAGGATTCCTCCTTTCCTACTCCTACTAGGAGGGGGAAGGAAGGGGGAGAGAGGGGGAAGGAAAGGGTGGCTCCGCCCCCCTCCAAGTCCAATTCGGACCAGAGGGAGAGGGGGCGCGCGGCCCACCCTGGCCGCCCCTCTGTCTTCCCACCTAGGCCCATGTGGCCCATTAACTCTCCCGGGGGGTTCCGGTAACCCCCCCAGCACTCCGGTTTTCTCCGAAAACTCCCGGAACCTTTCCGGTGTCCGAATATAGTCGTCCAATATAACAATATTTATGTCTCGACCATTCCGAGACTCCTCGTCATGTCCGTGATCACATCCGGGACTCCGAACAAACTTCGGTACATCAAAACTTATAAACTCATAATAAAACTGTCATCGAAACGTTAAGCGTGCGGACCATACGGGTTCGAGAACTATGTAGACATGACCTAAAACCATTCTCGGACAATAACCAATAGCGGGACCTGGATGCCCATATTGGTTCCTACATATTCTACGAAGATCTTTATCGGTCAAACCGCATAACAACATACTTTGTTCCCTTTGTCATCGGTATGTTACTTGCCCGAGATTTGATCGTCGGTATCCAATACCTAGTTCAATCTCGTTACCGACAAGTCTCTTTACTCGTTCCGTAATACGTCATCTCATAACTAACTCATTAGTTACATGCTTGCAAGGCTTAGGTGATGAGTATTACCGAGAGGGCCCAGAGATACCTCTCCGACGATCGGAGTGACAACTCCTAATCTTGAATTGTGCCAACTCAACATGTACCTTCGAAAACACCTATAGAGCACCTTTATAATCACCCAGTTACGTTGCGACGTTTGGTAGCACACAAAGTGTTCTTCCGGTAAACGGGAGTTGCACAATCTCATAGTTGTAGGAACTTTGTATAAGTCATGAAGAAAGCAATAGCAGTATACTAAACGATCAAGTGCTAGGCTAACGGAATGGGTCATGTCAACCACATCATTCTCCTAATGATGTGATCCCATTAATCAAATGACAACACATGTCTATGGTCAGGAAACATAACCATCTTTGATTAATGAGCTAGTCAAGTAGAGGCATACTAGTGACTATGTGTTTGTCTATGTATTCACACATGTATCATGTTTCCGGTTAATACAATTCTAGCATGAACAATAAACATTTATCATGATATGAGGAAATAAATAATAACTTTATTATTGCCTCTAGGGCATATTTCCTTCAGTGTCCCACTTGCACTAGAGTCAATAATCTAGATTACATAGTAATGATTCTAACACCCATGGAGTCTTGGTGTTGATCATGTTTTGCTCGTGAGAGAGGCTTAGTCAACGGGTCTGCAACATTCAGATCCGTATGTATCTTGCAAATCTCTATGTCTCACACTTGGACTTGGTCCCGAATGGAATTGAAGCGTCTCTTGATGTGCTTGGTCCTCTTGTGAAATCTGGATTCCTTTGCCAAGGCAATTGCACCAATATTGTCACAGAAGATCTTCATTGGTCCCGATGCACTAGGTATGACACCTAGATCGGAAATGAACTCCTTCATCCAGACTCCTTCATTTGCTGCTTCAGAAGCAGCTATGTACTCCGCTTCACATGTAGATCCCGCCACGACGCTTTGTTTAGAACTGCACCAACTTACAGCTCCACCGTTTAATAAAAACACGTATCCGGTTTGCGATTTAGAATCGTCCGAATCAGTGTCAAAGCTTGCATCGACGTAACCATTTACGACTAGCTCTTTGTCACCTCCATATACGGGAAACATATCCTTAGTCCTTTTCAGGTATTTCAGGATGTTCTTGACCGCTGTCCAGTGATCCACTCCTGGATTACTTTGGTACCTTCCTGCCAAACTTATTGCTAAGCATACGTCAGGTCTGGTACACAGCATTGCATACATGATAGAGCCTATGGCTGAAGCATAGGGAACATTTTTCATTTTCTCTCTATCTTCTGCTGTGGTCGGGCATTGAGTTTGATTCAATTTCACACCTTGTAGCACAGGCAAGAATCCTTTCTTTGCCTGATCCATTTTGAACTTTTTCAAAATTTTGTCAAGGTATGTGCTTTGTGAAAGTCCTATTAAGCGTCTTGATCTATCTCTATAGATCTTGATGCCCAATATGTAAGCAGCTTCCCCGAGGACTTTCATTGAAAAACTTTTATTCAAGTATCCCTTTATGCTATCCAGAAATTCTATATCATTTCCAATTAATAATATGTCATCAACATATAAAACTAGAAATGCTACAGAGCTCCCACTCACTTTCTTGTAAATACAGGCTTCTCCAAAAGTCTGTATAAAACCACATGCTTTGATCACACTATCAAAGCGTTTATTCCAACTCCGAGATGCTTGCACCAGTCCATAAATGGAACGCTGGAGCTTGCACACTTTGTCAGCACCTTTTGGATCAACAAAACCTTCCGGCTGCATCATATACAACTCTTCTTCTAGAAATCCATTCAAGAATGCAGTCTTGACATCCATTTGCCAAATTTCATAATCATGAAATGCAGCAATAGCCAACATGATTCGGACAGACTTAAGCATCGCTACGGGTGAGAAAGTCTCATCGTAGTCAACCCCTTGAATTTGTCGAAAACCTTTCGCAACAAGTCAAGCTTTATAGACAGTAACATTACCATCAGCGTCAGTCTTCTTCTTAAAGATCCATTTATTCTCAATGGCTTGCCGATCATCGGGCAAGTCAACCAAAGTCCATACTTTGTTTTCATACATGGATCCCCATCTCAGATTTCATGGCCTCTAGCCATTTTGCGGAATCTGGGCTCATCATCGCTTCCTCATAGTTCGTAGGTTCATCATGGTCAAGTAACATGACTTCCAGAATAGGATTACCATACCACTCTGGTGTAGACCTACGAGGTTCAGCAGAAACTTGATCTGAAGTTTCATGATCAATATCATTATCTTCCTGACTAATTGGTGTAGTCGTCACAGGAACCAGTTCTCGTGATGAACTACTTTCCAATAAGGGAGTAGATACAGTTATCTCATCAAGTTCTACTTTCCTCCCACTCACTTCTTTCGAGACAAACTCCTTCTCTAGAAAGGATCCATTCTTAGCAACGAATGTCTTGCCTTCGGATCTGTGATAGAAGGTGTACCCAACAGTCTCTTTTGGGTATCCTATGAAGACACATTTATCCGATTTGGGTTCGAGCTTATCTGCTTGAAGTTTCTTCACATAAGCATCGCGGCCCCAAACTTTAAGAAACGAAGACTTTGGTTTCTTGCCAAACCACACTTCATAAGGCGTCGTCTCAACGGATTTAGATGGTGCCCTATTTAACGTGAATGCGGCCGTCTCTAAAGCATAACCCCAAAACGATAGCGGTAAATCGGTAAGAGACATCATAGATCGCACCATATCAAGTAAAGTACGATTACGACGTTCGGACACACCATTTCGTTGTGGTGTTCCAGGTGGTGTGAGTTGCGAAACTATTCCGCATTATTTCAAATGTAAACCAAACTCGTAACTCAAATATTCTCCTCCACGATCAGATTGTAGAAACTTTATTTTCTTGTTACGATGATTTTCCACTTCACTCTGAAATTCTTTGAACTTTTCAAATGCTTCAGATTTGTGCTTCATTAAGTAGATATACCCATATCTGCTCAAATCATCTGTGAAGGTGAGAAAATAACGATATCCGCCACGAGCCTCAACATTCATCGGTCCACATACATCTGTATGTATGATTTCCAACAAATCTGTTGCTCTCTCAATAGTTCCGGAGAACGGTGTTTTAGTCATCTTGCCCATGAGGCACGGTTCGCAAGTACCAAGTGATTCATAATCAAGTGATTCCAGAAGTCCATCAGTATGGAGTTTCTTCATGCGTTTTACACCGATATGACCTAAACGGCAGTGCCACAAATAAGTTGCACTATCATTATCAACTCTGCATCTTTTGGCTTCAACATTATGAATATGTGTATCACTACTATCGAGATTTAATAAAAACAGACCACTCTTGAAGGGTGCATGACCATAAAAGATATTACTCATATAAATAGAAAAACCATTATTCTCTGATTTAAATGAATAACCATCTCGCATCAAACAAGATCCAGATATAATGTTCATGCTCAACGCTGGCACCAAATAACAATTATTCAGGTCTAAAACTAATCCCGAAGGTAGATGTAGAGGTAGCGTGCCGACCGCGATCACATCGACTTTGGAACCGTTTCCCACGCGCATTGTCACCTCGTCCTTGGCCAGTGCTCGCTTATTCCGTAGTCCCTGTTTCGAGTTGCAAATATTAGCAACAGAACCAGTATCAAATACCCAGGTGCTACTACGAGCTCTAGTTAGGTACACATCAATAACATGTATATCACATATACCTTTGCTCACTTTGCCATCCTTCTTATCCGCCAAATACTTGGGGCAGTTCCGCTTCCAGTGTCCAGTCTGCTTGCAGTAGAAGCACTCAGTTTCAGGCTTAGGTCCAGACTTGGGTTTCTTCTCTTGAGCAGCAACTTGCTTGCCATTCTTCTTGAAGTTCCCCTTCTTCTTCCCTTTGCCCTTCTTCTTGAAACTAGTGGTCTTATTGACCATCAACACTTGATGCTCCTTCTTGATTTCTACCTCCGTGGCTTTCAGCATCGCGAAGAGCTCGGGAATAGTCTTGTTCATCCCTTGCATATTATAGTTCATCACAAAGCTCTTGTAGCTTGGTGGCAGTGATTGGAGAATTCTGTCAATGACACTATCATCAGGAAGATTAACTCCCAGTTGAATCAAGTGATTGTTATACCCAGACATTCTGAGTATGTGTTCACTGACTGAACTATTCTCCTCCATCTTGCAGCTGTAGAACTTATTGGAGACTTCATATCTCTCAATCCGGGCATTTGCTTGAAATATTAACTTCAACCCCTGGAACATCTCATATGCTCCATGATGTTCAAAATGTCGTTGAAGACCCGGTTCTAAGCCGTAAAGCATGGCACACTGAACTATAATGTAGTCATCAGCTTTGCTCTGCCAGACGTTCTTAACGTCGTCAGTTGCATCAGCAGCAGGCCTGGCACCCAGCGGTGCTTCCAGGACGTAACTCTTCTGTGCAGCAATGAGGATAATCCTCAGGTTACGGACCCAGTCCGTGTAATTGCGACCATCATCTTTCAACTTTGCTTTCTCAAGGAACGCATTAAAATTCAACGGAACAACAGCACGAGCCATCTATCTACAAACAAACATAGACAAGCAAGATACTATTAGGTACTAAGTTCATGATAAATTTAAGTTCAATTAATCATATTAATTAAGAACTCCCACTTAGACAGACATCTCTCTAGTCATCTAAGTGATCACGTGATCCAAATCAACTAAACCATAACTGATCATCACGTGAGATGGAGTAGTTTTCAATGGTGAACATCACTATGTTGATCATATCTACTATATGATTCACGCTCGACCTTTCGGTCTCTGTGTTCCGAGGCCATATCTGCATATGCTAGGCTCACCAAGTTTAACCTGAGTATTCTGCGTGTGCAAAACTGGCTTGCACCCGTTGTAGATGGACGTAGAGCTTATCACACCCGATCATCACGTGGTGTCTCGGCACGACAAACTTTGGCAACGGTGCATACTCAGGGAGAACCCTTCTTTATAATTTTAGTGAGAGATCATCTTAAAATGCTACCGTCAAACAAAGCAAGATAAGATGCATAAAAGATAAACATCACATGCAATCAATATAAGTGATATGATATGGCCATCATCATCTTGTGCTTGTGATCTCCATCTTTGAAGCACCGTCATGATCACCATCGTCACCGGCGCGACACCTTGATCTCCATCGTAGCATCGTTGTTGTTACGCCATCTATTGCTTCTACGACTATCGCTACCGCTTAGTGATAAAGTAAAGCAATTACAGGGCGTTTGCATTTATACAATAAAGCGACAACCGTATGGCTCCTGCCAGTTGCCGATAACTTCGGTTACAAAACATGATCATCTCATACAATAAAATATAGCATCACGTCTTGACCATATCACATCACAACATGCCCTGCAAAAACAAGTTAGACGTCCTCTACTTTGTTGTTGCAAATTTTACGTGGCTGCTACGGGCTTAGCAAGAACCGTTCTTACCTACGCCTCAAAACCACAACGATAGTTTGTCAAATAGACTCCATTTTAACCTTCACAAGGACCGGGCGTAGCCACACTCGGTTCAACTAAAGTGAGAGAGACAGACACCCGCCAGCCACCTTTAAGCACAAGTGCTCGTAACAGTGAAACCAGTCTCGCGTAAGCGTACGTGTAATGTCGGTCCGGGCCGCTTCATCTCACAATACCGCTGAACCAAAGTATGACATGCTGGTAGGCAGTATGACTTATATCGTCCACAACTCACTTGTGTTCTACTCGTGCATATAACATCAACGCATAAAACCTAGGCTCTGATACCACTGTTGGGGAACGCAGTAATTTCGAAAAATTTCCTACGCACACGCAAGATCATGGTGATGATATAGCAATGAGAGGGGAGAGTGTTCGTCCACGTACCCTCGTAGACCGTAAGCGGACGCGTTAGCACAACGTGGTTGATGTAGTCGTACGTCTTCATGATCCGACCGATCCAAGCACCGAACGTACGGGGCCTCCGAGTTCAGCACACGTTCAGCTCGATGACGTCCCTCGAACTCCGATCCAGCCGAGTGTCGAGGGAGAGTTCCGTCAGCAGGACGGCGTGGTGACGATCTTGATGTACTACCGGCGCAGGGCTTCGCCTAAGCTTCACGACGATATGACCGAGGTGGAATATGGTGGAAGGAGGCACCGCACACGGCTAAGGAACGATCCGTAGATCAACTTGTGTGTCTATGGGGTGCCCCCTGCCCCCGTATATAAAGGAGGGAGGGGGGAGGCCGGCCGGCCCCTTTGGGCGTGCCAAGGGAGGAGGAATCCTCCTCCTAGTAGGAGTAGGATTCCTCCTTTCCTACTCCTACTAGGAGGGGGAAGGAAGGGGGAGAGAGGGGGAAGGAAAGGGGGGCGCCGCCCCCCCCCCTCCTAGTCCAATTCGGACCAGAGGGAGAGGGGGCGCGCGGCCCACCCTGGCCGCCCCTCTCTCTTCCCACCTAGGCCCATGTGGCCCATTAACTCTCCCGGGGGGTTCCGGTAACCCCCCCGGCACTCCGGTTTTCTCCGAAAACTCCCGGAACCTTTCGGTGTCCGAATATAGTCGTCCAATATATCAATATTTATGTCTCGACCATTCCGAGACTCCTCGTCATGTCCGTGATCACATCCGGGACTCCGAACAAACTTCGGTACATCAAAACTTATAAACTCATAATAAAACTGTCATCGAAACGTTAAGCGTGCGGACCCTACGGGTTCGAGAACTATGTAGACATGACCTAAAACCATTCTCGGTCAATAACCAATAGCGGGACCTGGATGCCCATATTGGTTCCTACATATTCTACGAAGATCTTTATCGGTCAAACCGCATAACAACATACTTTGTTCCCTTTGTCATCGGTATGTTACTTGCCCGAGATTTGATCGTCGGTATCCAATACCTAGTTCAATCTCGTTACCGACAAGTCTCTTTACTCGTTCCGTAATACGTCATCTCATAACTAACTCATTAGTTACATGCTTGCAAGGCTTAGGTGATGAGTATTACCGAGAGGGCCCAGAGATACCTCTCCGACAATCGGAGTGTCAAATCCTAATCTCGAATTGTGCCAACTCAACATGTACCTTCGGAAACACCTGTAGAGCACCTTTATAATCACCCAGTTACGTTGCGACGTTTGGTAGCACACAAAGTGTTCTTCCGGTAAACGGGAGTTGCACAATCTCATAGTTGTAGGAACTTTGTATAAGTCATGAAGAAAGCAGTAGCAGTATACTAAACGATCAAGTTCTAGGCTAACGGAATGGGTCATGTCAACCACATCATTCTCCTAATGATGTGATCCCATTAATCAAATGACAACACATGTCTATGGTCAGGAAACATAACCATCTTTGATTAATGAGCTAGTCAAGTAGAGGCATACTAGTGACTATCTGTTTGTCTATGTATTCACACATGTATCATGTTTCCGGTTAATACAATTCTAGCATGAACAATAAACATTTATCATGATATGAGGAAATAAATAATAACTTTATTATTGCCTCTAGGGCATATTTCCTTCACGCAATGAGCAGCAACTCGTCACGCTCGAAGCCCTCCGACAAGTTGTCGAAGAACACCTGCACCTCGCGTGCCGGGGGCTCGACCCAGTACGGGTCGAGCCTGTGCGCGTTGAAGACCGACATCCTTTCGAGAATGGCGGCCTGGCACGTGTTGTTGCTCAGCGGGAACACGCCCGGCGGAAACTGATATATCTCCAACATATCTATAATTTTTGATAGTTCCATGCTATTATATTACCTGTTTTGGATGTTTATGGGCTTTACTCTACACTTTTATATCATTTTTGGGACTAACCTACTTACTGGAGGCCCAGCCCAAATTGTTGTTTTCTTGCCTATTTCAGTGTTTCCAAGAAAAGGAATATCAAACGGAGTCCAAACGGAATGAAACCTTCGGGAGAGTTACTTTTGGAACCGAAGAAATCCAGGAGACTTGGAGTACACGTAGAGGAAGCAACGAGGAAGCCACGAGGCAAGGAGGCGCGCCCTACCCCCTGGGCACGCCCCCACCCTCGTGGGTCCCTCGTGGCTCCCCCGACCGACTTCTTTCGCCTATATATGTCCATATACCATAAAAACATCGGGAAAAACAATAGATCGGGAGTGCCGACGCCGCAAGCCGCTGTAGCCACCAAAAACCAATCGGGACCCAGTTCTGGCAACCTGCCGGAGGGGGAATCCCTCACCAGTGGCCATCTTCATCATCCCGGCACTCTCCGTGACGGGGAGGGAGTAGTTCACCCTCGAGGCTGAGGGTATGTATATGTGTTTGATCTCTCTCTCTCTCTCTATCTCTCGTGTTCTTGAGGTGATACGATCTTGATGTATCACGAGCTTTGCGATTATAGTTGGATCTTATGATGTTTCTCCCCCTCTACTCTCTTGTAATGGATTGAGTTTTCCCTTTGAAGTTATCTTATCGGATTGAGTCTTTAAGGATTTGAGAACACTTGATGTATGTCTTCCCGTGCTTATCTGTGGTGACAATGGGATATTCACATGATCTACTTGATGTATGTTTTGGTGATCAACTTGCGGGTTCAATGAACTTATGCATAGGGGTTGGCACATGTTTTCGTCTTGGCTCTCTGGTAGAAACTTTAGGGAACCCTTTGAAGTACTTTGTGTTGGTTGAATAGAAGAATCTGAGATTGTGTGATGCATATCGTATAATCATGCCCACGGATACTTGAGGCGACATTGGAGTATCTAGTTGACATTAGGGTTTTGGTTGATTTGTGTCTTAAGGTGTTATTCTAGTACGAACACTATGATAGATCAAACAGAAAGAATAGCTTCGTGTTATTTTACTATAGACTCTTGAATAGATTGATCAGAAAGGATAACTTTGAGATGGTTTCGTACCCTACAATAATCTCTTCGTTTGTTCTTTGCTATTAGTGACTTTGGAGTGGCTCTTTGTTAAATGTTGAGGGATAGTTATATGATCCAGTTATGTTATTATTGTTGAGAGAACTTGCACTAGTGAAAGTATGAACCTTAGGCCTTGTTTCCTAGCATTGCAATACCGCTTACGCACACTTTTAGCACTTGTTACCTTTCTGTTTTTATATTTTCAGATTACAAATACTCATATCTACCATCCATATTGCACTTGTATCACCATCCCTTCGCCGAACTAGTGGACCTATACAATTTACCATTGTATTGGGTGTGTTGGGGACACAAGAGACTCTTTGTTATTTGGGATAATTAATTTCATGCCCCTAGTTGTGTCCCACTCGGCAGGTTTGCCCTTAGTTTTCAAAAACCCTCGTTTTTTCCCAAGCCTATTCGCTCCTCTTATGAATTTGCCCTTCCGTCACGTTTCCGTCCAGTTACTGCTGTTTGACCGTGTGTTGACCGTCTATGGACTTTCCGATGGACCATTTTGCCCCTTCTTTCTTACTCTTTGAGCAGACACTTCCAAGTGGGACCATCACCAAAAAAACCATCCCATATCCTCTCTTCCTTCTCTCCCGTCGGTTAAACCCTAGCCCCATATCCCATTCCCTCTCTCAAATCTTAACCCCCGTGCACCACACTCAGTGCTCCGCCGCCATGGTTTGGCGCAAGGCCAAGAGCAACCAGCCACGCCGGCGCCCACTTGCGGGTCAATCCAACCGAGGTCGTCGGTGGCCAACCTCGTCGGAGTAAGCACGCAGGTCTGCTGAGCTCGTCCCCTCAGACCAGTGTCCTTGTTTTCTCCCTTGACCTCTCTCTGTAAACTCACCTCGCTCTCTTTTCTCTGCCATGAGGAACCGACGACCGCCACCGTTCTTCACCACCATCGGAATGGGACTGCATCCACCTGGGTTGCCGCCACCGGTCATCGACTCTGGCCTCTAGATCCAACCTGTCCTCGAGGGGGTCCGTCCGCCATCGCCCCACCGGAGATCCCCAACGTCTGCTACTACCAACGCCATCCCCTGCATCGAGCTCCAGATCCAGCCTGTCCTTGCCGGGATCCGCCCACCGTCGCCGCGTCGAAGATCCCCGACGTTCTCTACTTCTAGCGCCATCCCCTACATCAAGCTGTTGCTCGAGCTCGTCCTCCTTCTTTCTTCTCACGAGGATTTCATGAGGTCCGGCTAGATATCTGCAATGGCTGCGTCCCCGTTGACCCTCCTCCATTCCAACGTTGGCCAGCCTCCACCGACGCCTCCCGCTGGCCCAGATCCACAGCGCCCCGAGGAAGGCCAGCGGGGATCCAGTTAATGATGGGGCCACAGATCTCGTCGATGGCCAATTTAGGCGGCGGCCGGGGACCCATGGTAGCGAGATATGGTGGAGGAGGGTGGCACGCGCCTTCCCTGGGTCTCCTTCGACGCTGCAGGGCGGTTTCCAAGCGCCTGGCGAGCTCTGATGCCGATTCCATTTGCTGCGGCGAGTTCATCCTCATCCTACATAGGGCGTCCTTTAAATTGTTGACTTGACGTTTTTTAACACTTGACACAATATAATTAGCTTGTATAGCTGGCAACTATGGACTGATGATTAAATATATTCGAGATAAGACCGACCTTAAGTAGGAGTACTGATTTGTGTTAATTAATGGTGTTTTATTTAGTTTATGTGGTGTTAATTATTGCTTAAAAAGTAATGCAAAATTGATATTATGTTTACAACACGGCAGTGTCCATTATAGATATTTGGTCCATTGTGGGTCCCACATGATAGTAAGAAGAGAGAGAAGAGAGGGATGTTTTTTGTGTGATGGGTCCCATTTGGAAGTGTCTAGTGAAAGAGTGAGGAAACAGGGGCAAAAATGTCCAATGAAAAGTCCATAGACGGTCAACACACGGTCAATCGGCACTAACTGGATGGAAACATGACGGAAGGGCAAAACCATAAGAGGAGCAAGCGTGCTTGGGCAAAATCGAGGGTTTTTGAAAACTAGGGGTAAACCTGCCGAGGGTGGCCCAACTAGGGGTATAAAATCAATTATCCCTTGTTATTTGGTTGCAGGGTTGCTTGAGAGAGACCATCTTCATCCTACGCCTCCCACGGATTGATAAACCTTAGGTCATTCACTTGAGGGAAATTTGCTACTGTCCTACAAACCTCTGCACTTGGAGGCCCAACAACGTCTACAAGGAGAAGGTTGTGTGGTAGACATCAAGCTCTTTTCTGGCGCCGTTGCCGGGGAGGTGAGTGCTTGAAGGTATATCTTTAGATATTTCAGTCGAATCTTTTTGTTTCTTGTTTTATCACTAGTTTAGTCTATAAAAGAAAACTACAAAAAATGGAATTGAGTTTGCGTCACACGCTTCATCTTTTTAATATCTTTCATAAGTATGATGAAAAGGAAAATTGTGCTCAAGTGCTAGAAGAAGAAGTCTATAAAATATTTGGTACTAAATCTTTGAATGATGAGCATGATTGCAATGTTGTTAGTATGAACTCCTTGAATATCCATAGTACTAATGATGATTGCACTAGTCATGATGAAAATATCTCTTATAAGCATGTCGATTTTTGTGGAGTGCATAGAGTTTGCAAATACATACCAAATAGAGAAGATCGATTTTGCAAGAGGAATAAGTATTTAGAAACTAAATGGTTGCAAGAAAGGCTAGATGTGAGTGCTGAAAATTTGAAATATCTCCGGCGTACTTGTGAACTTTGCAATGAACATGGTCATTTAATCTCCGATGCAAATTGTTTCATGATCGAATCGTGTCCAAAAATTGTGATGACTTGATTTCCCTTGCACATCATAATGAACTTAGTTTGCTTTTGGTTTATGAAGAATTGAAACGTGCAACTAAGCATATTCCAGAATTTAACCTTAAGAAATTTCTTGATATTGATCTAGAGGAAATTTATATGTATTGTGCGGTGAATTGCATTGAAAATCCTTATATTGCCAATTACATAAAAAAAGAAGGCAAATAGAAGATGAAGAGAATACTAATGAAAGGGAAGAAACTTCCCAATATCCTCCTATTATTTCTTATGATGAATCAGGTAACGAGGAGGAGCCTTCTATTCAACCAATCTCATTAATAAGGAGCTCCAAAAGGAGGATTCAACCCATACATGATGTGAAGAAGAAAAATAAAAGACGGAGAAGCAAAGGTAAAAAGGTATCCCTCCCAAATGATGTTGCTCCTACTACTCATTGTGATGATGATAATCGCTATACTATTGGTGCTATCCATACTATTAATGATGAGAGTGATTATGCTTATGATATGAAATGGATGATATTGATACACCTAAAGGAAGCAATGAGGCAGGGAGGCGCGCCGTACCCCCTGGGCACGACCCCCACCCTTGTGGGTCCCTCGTGGCTCCCCTGACCGACTTCTTTCGCCTATATATGTCTATATACCCTAAAACCATCGAGAAACACAATAAATCGGGAGTTCCGCCGCCGCAAGCCTCTGTAGCCACCAAAAACCAATCGGGACCCTGTTCTGGTACCCTACCGGAGGGGGAATCCCTCACCCGTGGCCATCTTCATCATCTCGGTGCTCTTCATGACGAGGAGGGAGTAGTTCACCCTCGGGGCTGAGGGTATGTACCAGTAGCTATGTTTTTGATCTCTCTCTCTCTCTCTCTCTCTCTCGTGTTCTTGAGGTGATACAATCTTGATGTATCGCGAGCTTTGCTATTATAGTTGGATCTTACGATGTTTCTCCCCCTCTACTCTCTTGTAATGTATTGAGTTTTCCCTTTGAAGTTATCTTATCGGATTGAGTCTTTAAGGATTTGAGAACACTTGATGTATGTCTTGCCGTGCTTATCTGTGGTGACAATGGGATATTCACGTGATCTACTTGATGTATGTTTTGGTGATCAACTTGCGGGTTCAATGAACTTATGCATAGGGGTTGGCACACGTTTTTGTCTTGGCTCTCTGGTAGAAACTTTGGGGCACTCTTTGAAGTACTTTGTGTTTGTTGACTAGATGAATCTGAGATTGTGTGATGTATATCGTATAATCATGCCCACGGATACTTGAGATGACATTGGAGTATCTAGGTGACATTAGTGTTTTGGTTGATTTGTGTCTTAAGGTGTTATTCTAGTACGAACACTATGATAGATCGAACAGAAAGAATAGCTTCGTGTTATTTTACTACGTACTCTTGAATAGATCGATCAGAAAGGATAACTTTGAGGTGGTTCCATACCCTACAATAATCTCTTCGTTTGTTCCTTGCTATTAGTGACTTTGGAGTGACTCTTTGTTGCATGTGGAGGGATAGTTATATGATCCAGTTATGTTATTATTGTTGAGAGAACTTGCACTAGTGAAAGTATGAACCTTAGGCCTTGTTTCCTAGCATTGCAATACCGTTTACGCTCACTTTTACCACTTGTTACCTTGCTGTTTTTATATTTTCAGATAACAAATACTCATATCTAATATCCATATTGCACTTGTATCACCATATCTTCGTCGAACTAGTGCACCTATACAATTTACCATTGTATTGGGTGTGTTAGGGACACAAGAAACTCTTTGTTATTCTGTTGCAGGGTTGCTTGAGAGAGACCATCTTCATCCTTTGCCTCCCACAGATTGATAAACCTTAGTTCATCCACTTGAGGGAAATTTGCTACTGTCCTACAAACCTCTGCACTTGGAGGTCCAACAATGTCTACAAGGAGAATGTTGCGTAGTAGACATCAGCAACCCAAATAATGGCCCCTTGATGACCTTGCCGGCCTTCGCGGCCCTGCCGGTCCTCTCCACCCTACCGTCGGCGAACACGTCCAGCTGGAAGAGCCTCTGGCAGTAATGGGCGTGCCCCATCACCGTGAAGTTGTGCTTCAGGCCGGGGCGGAGCCTCATGATGTCGGCCGCGTTCCTGAAATCCCAGGCCGGCGTCCCCTTGTTGTGCAACGGTGCGATTCGGCGGTGGATGAAGCCCCCCCGATCATCTCAAGGGTGAGCCCGGCCGTGGTGAGGTGATGGATCCTGGCGATGGCAATCGAGAGCTTCGCGTCGTTGGCGTCGACGTCGCTCCAGTCCTCGCGGCGAATTAGCGGGCTCCGGCGAACCCGGCAGACCTCCAGCGGATTCTTCTCCTCGATCCAGCACCACCGGCCCTGCCACTCCTCCCACCTCTCCTTGTGGGCATCCTCCGGATACGTGCCTCTCCCTTGTACCCTCGGGATCAAGGAGAAGCTTCTGGAGGGGGCGCCTCTGGTTGGAGGCGAGGAGAGAAGTAGTGGTGGAAGAGCGCTATGCTGGGGAGCACCCCAACTAAGCCCTCGCAGAGGTGGGCGAAGAATGCCAAGCACGCCATGGCATTCGGCATGAGGTCCAGAAGACGGAAGCCAAAGGTGCGCATGACGTCATTGAAGAAATCGGAAAAGGGGAGCAGAGTCCGCGGGAGAAGAAATCGACGAAGAAGGGGTAACGATTTGGGCCGGCCTCGCCGCAGTCGGCGGGGATGATGCGCGTGGCCGGGTGGCCCGTTGTCTCCGCCGCCCACAGAGGCCGGAAGAAGTCCTTAAGGTGGAATACATCGACCAACGACGGGGAGAAGTAAGCGAACTGTGCCCGCCGCACCACCGCCTCGTTCTCCGGCGCCTCCTTCTCCACGACATCCTTGGCCGCCCCCCTTGCCCTTGCCCTTGCCAGTCTTGGGCGCCATGGCAGCTGAGCGAAGGCAGAGGATCGAGAGCAGCGGGAGCGCAGCAGCGGCGAGCAGAGGCGAGAGCTCGAGGAGGAAGAAGATGGACACAACGGTGCCGGGATTGGAGAAAGCGCAGAGGGTAAATGAGCAGCGCGCCTGCGGTTATTCTTTTTTGTGGGGAAGGCGCAGGCCGCCTCTTTACCATTTACTATGATGTGACGCCTACATGCAACAGACGCCCCATGCATGCCCCCCCCCCACGTCACGCACGGCCCTCCATGTCACGCATTCAACGCGGGTCGTGGGGAAGCGCAGCGAGCGGAAAAATTACCGGTAAAAATCGGCCCCGCCTGCCCGTGCACCGTTCTGGGCCTAGCCCAACAACGCGTCGCGCTTATGTGTGGCCCGGACCCGGGGGCTCCTGTCGGTGTATAGAAGTAGGGGCTCTACTTTGCACCCCTTTACCTGTGCACGGGCAGTCAGAGCCGCACCTGCGGCCACACTTAGCAGGGCAAAGGAGGGAAGCCGAAGCCACGAGACGATCAAAGCAACGCCAAGACAGAGACATGAAGAGCAAGAGGGCGAGGTGGACTCCCCCGGCAAGACCCTTGCCAGGGCGGCCCCCACGGCCCCGGCAAGGGCCTTGCCGGGGCAACTTACCCAACACCAGTAGAGCGTGCCACCCTTGAGCCCGAGGTTTCGAACATCATCAACGACATTGGAACCAAGGCTCAGGTGGCGCCTCCATGGTGGCGTGCAGATCTTTGTGAAGACCATTAACACGCAAAATCAGATGAAGACCAGAAGACGAGACCTCCGGCAACATCTTTGCCGGGGATGACCGCAGTGCCACGGCAAGATCCTTTCCAGGCCCCCCGGCAAGACCCTTGCCGAGAACACCAACGGGGCCGCGGCCAGGCCCGCGCGCACCAAGACCCCACCGCCATTCCCATGCAGCTGCCAGCCCGGCCAGCCAGGCGGGCACCTGCGTGGCGACGTGCGGTCCCGAAGCCAACTCAGCAAGCACCTGCGTGGTGGCATGCAGATCTTCGTGAAGACGCCACCACCGCGCCAGCTCAGCAGCCTGCCAGCCTACATGGCGCTGCCCACCTCGCTGGCCTGGACGCGTGTCGAAGCAAGGCGAGGCGGCAACAAAGCTAGGGGACACCTCAGGGGCGCATTTAATGCATATTGTCCAGCTTGTACACTATACCCTTTCCACCTCCTGTGTGCCACTGTGGCGCCTCCTTCGACTATAAAAAGAGGCCCGAGGCGTACTGGAGAGGGATTCGGCTCTTTGAGCAAGTCACGCTCGATGGCTAGCTTAAGAACATTGAAATACACACCAAAGCAGGACTAGGGTATTACGCGATCCCCGCGGCCCGAACCTGGGTAAACTATCCTTGTGCTGGCTCTTAGACCCGCTCTTCTCACAACCCCGCGCCCGCCGGCCACAGAAGGGATTCCGTTGATGCCATAGGTGTCGTTCCCACCGACATATCCCCTACCACATACTGTATTACCTCATCTCACATGGGTATGCAATGCCCAGTGTTGCTTGCTTTGAGCAACTTTGTAAGCTATGAAGTTTGTATCAATGATGTAAGATGTGTATAAAAGTTCAATGAATAGCCCCTCCGGGCGCGAAAGTATCCTTCTTTTTCTCGATCTCAAATGCTCCTAAAGTGAACAGTAAACTCGAAAAAAAATAGAAAACATTCTGTTGTTTGGCAAACTTTAAGAAATGTTTGAAGTGCATGCAAATTTTTCATCACGAAATCACATTGAAGGAAGTCGTGAAAAAAAAACACGCACACACAAAAACAGAGCTTTAAAATGCGTTTGAGAGTCACACTTTCAGCGCATCGATTTTGTTCTTTTTATCACCCCTTGCACTGATGTGATTTGATGATGAAGTTTCGCACGCACTCCAAAAATTCCTTAAAGTTTTTCACAAAAGAATTCAGAATTTCTTCTTTTTAATTTTTCTAATTTATTGTTCATCCAGGAGTATTTGAGCTCGAGATTAGAAACTCCACGTCCCGGCGCTCCCTCTGTTAAAAAAAAAGAGCTCCCTCATTTTCTGTATAATATGATATGAGGCAGTATAGGGACTAAATGTAAAGTGCACAGACACCGATCTGATTTTTGCCCAATGTTTCTTCCTCCTCTGTCCTCTCCAACTCTAACATCAAAAGTCTCCAAAATCAACCAAGTCAACCCCCACCCCCTCCCCCTACCATACCCACCTAGATTGGAGTGTTGCATCATCGAGCAAGGAAAGTAAGATGGAGGGTGCCATAGTGGGCGCCTTGCTGAAGGCCACCCTGCCGAACCTGTTTAAGCTGATAGGTGACACATGCAAGCAGCTGGACCCTGATGTTCGATTCATTCAAAGTGAGCTCGCTGCCTTCGGAGATTCTCGCTGGAGAGGCAACGAAATCGGCGATTTGCGGAGAACCTGGATCTTGCAACTCAGAGGGTTGGCTCATGAGATCCAAGACTGCATCGACAGCTTCCAGATCCACAAGACCTCTCCCACACAGTTTGCACACGAGATCGCTGACCTCAAGAAGAGAATACAAGATTCATCCGAGGCGCTGCACCGTTATATCGGCCAGGGGGAGCCGAGCAACGGAAAAGTTGCTCCAAATCCGATGGCGAATGATGCACAGGAAGATCTTCTTGCCTTCGTACAGAACCAATCTGAGATGAACGCCAAGGTCGTCTGCGCTATTGGCTTCGGTGGCCAGAACACTGATCTTGCGAGGCGGGTCTACGAGAAGAATGAAGTCCGCCGGCAATTCGGTCAACGGGCGTGGGTCAGTGCGGCGGACAGAACCGTGGATGATGTTCTGACGGAGATACTCAGGCAACTTGAGCGGCGCCCTCGGCTGGGCATGCTCATCCTCAGCTGGTTCCTTTCAATCTTGTGTTTTTTCCGTGGATTGCTTCTGAAGGTTTTCGGCACCGAGATGCCGGTCGCATCCCGGTCCGGCGCCAGCTCTGACATAGATCATCAGCTCAGATCACTGCTAAGCAAAGAAAGGTGTGTCTCCATTCTGTTTTATATCTAATTTTACCCCCCATTAATTTTCAGTAACAATGTTCAGTTCAGGGAGTGTACCATAATTTCCTCCAATAAACTCTCCATGATTACATTTCATTTCTCTGCCAGTGTCCAATTCCTCTGCTTTTCCTCTGTTCCAGACAGGGCATAATAGTGTCCATTTCCCCCTGCTTTTAACAGAGTGTGCACATTTTTGCTAACTGTTCTTATTGGGGAAAGTAATAATGAATGCAAAGAACCACTAATTTCAGAACTAAGAAGCCATATTCATGTCATTGATAGGCAGGCAAAGCAAGAAAACATATTTGGGGCTTGTCCTCTTACACGTGACCCCCCTATAATCCACTAATAATACTTTTATTTGTTTATTTTTATTTCCGAACCATGGATTCTCCTGGTATTGTATCAACTTCATCCATTTTTAATAACCCCTTTGGCTGCAGAGGAGAATCGATAGTGTTTTATTTACCTCATTTCTTGTTAATCATATGTTATACAGGTATTTGATTGTAATTCATGATGTCACGAAAGAAGAGGTGTACAATAAAATATGTGCCTTCCCTTGGGCCAACAGAGTAGGCGGCAGAATCATCGTGACGACGGACATCCATTCAGCAGTGAGACCCTGCATCTGTGGCAACGATCCACCACTGCTTGTTCCAGATAGCATCACATCTCGCCTGGTTTTGGTTGGAGAGGTGGGCACTGGGATGTTTTACAAAGAGACCTGCTCTGCACTTTGTGACGCAGCCGTAGCAAGAATGCAATGTTTTGTCGGCAGTGACTATGAGAGGATTGTTGTTGAGGACATGCTGCTATATTTCAGCATGTTCCCACTTCATCATCATGTTCGGAGGAATCCTCTAATAAGGCGATGGCTGGCTGAAGGACTACTTGTCCATGCCATACAGAAGGTGCCTGAGAATGTGTACCGTTTTCCACAGGATGTGGCGGCCGAGCATTTGGACATTCTCATCGGCCAAAATATTGTCAAGTCCATTAAGAAGGGCAACAATGGAAAGGTGACGAGATGCCAACCTCCAGGTATGGTGTTCAACCACATTTGTGCCAGGGCTGTGATCGATAATATTAACACCTTGCTGTGTGGTCCAAGTCAGAATGAGACAATCCAAGAAGCATATGTTCGCCGGTTTTCTCTGAGCCTCGGGAGCAGTATTAAAGAAGTTCCGAGTCAAATAAGGCGGCTGCGGCAGTTAGAGACATTCGATATGAGTACAAGTGCGGTAGTGACGGTGTCCTCAGATGTACTCAAGTTGCCCAAATTGAAACACCTCCTTGGCAAGTTTCGGCTATCTGAAAATCCAAGCATGCTGAAGAAAGGCGCAAAGAAGGTAAAGAAGGTGTTGAAGCTCAAGGATGAATTGTCAAAGCTAAAGGACTTCTTGAGGGACAACAGTGTCCTGGAGACTCTAGCAGGAATCGTCATCGGCAACGGCATGGGATTTCCACAACTGTTGAGTGATATGGGGAAGCTGAGGAAGGTGAAGATGTGGTGTGATTCCATGACAAATGAGTCTACAGACTTGACTGGTCTTAAGGAAGGCATCAAGGCATTTACCAGTCACCGAATCCGTACACCCAACGTTGATTACTCACTCTCTGTTGACTTCAGCGGCTCTTCACAATCCTTCCTGGATTGCCTGGAAGATCCTGGCATGCTTACATCACTCAAACTGCGCGGCAACCTGACGCGCTTCCGTCCAGTTGCTGCAAGGCTGGTTAGTCTACAGGAGCTGTGCCTCTCGTGGACTAATCTTAGCGGAGCTGCAATCCAAATCGGCCTCAGTAATTTGAGATGCCAACTGAAATTTCTGAAGCTGGTTGAGAACAATCTTGTGGGGCTTGCCATACAAGACAAGGATGCATTCGTAAGCCTGGAACGGATATGTCTCGTGGGCATGCAAAGTCTTGAGGAAATAATTATTCAAGATCTGAGTAAGCTTGTTTCACTCCACTTGCTCTGTCCTACTCTAGGTGCTCTTCCCGGCATCCAGATCCGAAAGCTCCAAAATCTCAATGAAGTCGGACTCCATTATCAAGTTGACGGTGACATCAAACGTGGATGGGAAGATGCTGCAGTCGGCCATAAGCGTAAGCTCAGTATTTTGTCCATCGGAACACACTAATGCAAGTTGCGTCCAGATCCCCTGCCAAGCATCATCATGTACGGTCAGTTTTTTTTTTTTTGGTCCATCGCCTCCTATTTATTATTCATCTTCAGTCTTCTCCAGGTTGATTGTTGCTGCCGCCTTGCAATTAGATGTAATAACAACGTTACGGTCTTCTTCATTGCAGTGCAAAGCGTTGCAATGAGCCAATCACTAGAGGACTCACTTCCCCTTCTGCAATGTCGTTGCAGTATTAATATTTTGCCTCCTTCCATGCAAACAGCCCAACGGATTTTACAATGAAGTTCATCCCTAGTATTTCTTATTACTGAAGATAAGCCAAAAGGCAAGCACAGAACAAGGAATTTTCCTTACTAGACCGACTCAAGATTACCGGATTTACTCTGAGACTCTCCTCTTCATGGTTGGTCCCCAGTTCAGGAAAGATGGAAATTACTGGTTGGGTTAGTCCAACCAAGAAAGAAATGGGATTCTTTCAAATGATATTGAGTCGTTTCAGTAGTAAGCCAATCGCCGTTGTAAACAAATTTTGACCAATTGTCACAAGCAGAAGAGTTACGATAAGGTCAGCAAAAGCCCTTGTAGAAGTTAAATGTATTGCTTCGCACTATGCTTGACCCCCCTCTATATTTCTACCACCTGCTAGCGTTGCTATTGTTGTACCTTCAGATTTTGTTCTTCATTACGTGTTGTGTTGTTGTAAATAACCCTGCTACCATTATTACGTTTGATAATTTTTACGGTAAGGCTTTAGATGATGTTCGTTTTGAAGGTTAGGTTCATACCTCTTGTTGAGCAACTTGCTTATAGCGTTCTATGATGAGAAAGAGTTGGTTGCTTTCTTTAATACTGTAGGTAGCACAGGGT
This sequence comes from Triticum dicoccoides, assembly GCF_002162155.2. Lineage (NCBI taxonomy): Eukaryota > Viridiplantae > Streptophyta > Magnoliopsida > Poales > Poaceae > Triticum > Triticum dicoccoides. The sequence goes on from NC_041385.1 coordinate 837,652,533, forward strand.
TCGGGGTTCAGCGGCACAGGTTTGCACTGGCCGGATGCTGATGGAGCACAAGATACTAGAGCTCCATAGGCCGTAATCTGGATGACTGCAACGACCTTAATTATGCCGCCGTGCCGAGCTGTATTGTGTGCGATCATTGTACAGTACCACCATTTTACTGCTCCGGATGTTGGTGCCTAGCATCTGCAGTTTGTTGATTGTGCATTGTTAAGTAGTTTGCATCCCAAGCTTGAACCTTTTTTTCAGTTGGATTGAGTACTAGCAATCTTTGAACTCAAGACCACAACACAAGCGCAAAAGATGCTATGACAATCGATTAATTAACATTTAGTCACAATCGTACCAAGAATTTGGTACATGGATTTGAAAACCGAAAAGAAAATAATTCAGTGAAGCTACAATAAAATCAAGCTGTGTTTACTTCCATTGGGTATATTGCACATTTATGTAGAAAACATTATTAAAACCGTGTAACTTTTCTACCCTCTAAGGCCATCAGCGTTCATGGCCGTTGGATGGTCACTTTTGGGCATTTGGGGCCATCCGATCGGCTCTTAATGGCACCCCCCAGTGGCTTTGTTCGATCCTAATCAGCGCTAACCCTTATTGGGCGGTTGCTCTGGTGGCTATTTTCGGCTTGGGATTAAATTGGGCCTACTAGGCCTGTAACAGCCTCTCGCCCGAGCAACCCAAAAGAGCAGGACGCTTCCTTCTGTTCGGCGCAAGATGATTGGAAGCATGCACTGATAGATTGTGTAATGGCCAGAAGTGTTTGGTCTCTTTGCTCTGAAGAAACAGTGGAGATTATGCTTGATAACTTGTCCCTTGACGCCAAGAACTGGATTTTCACAATGCATGACTTGCTATCACAGGAGGAATTCATTCGGATGGTCGTGACTCTTTGGGCTGTTTGGCGATCGAGAAGGAGAGCTATACACGAAGAGATTTATGACAGCCCGTTCTCTACCAACTGTTTCATAATACATTACTTGAGAGATCTGGAGCTTCTTGAGAAAGTAGAGAGGGGGGTTCAGAAACAAGCCAGTCGTAGACCAACTGGATGGTTGGCACCACCGGGTGATCATGTAAAGATCAACGTGGATGCGGCGGTGTCTAATGAAGGAGATGGTGGTGCAGTGGAGGTGGTGTGCCGTGACTACAATGGCAGGTTCTTAGGAGCGTCAGCTTTAAAAATCAAGTTCATCACTGATGCGAGTACGTTGGAAGCTATTGCAGTAAGGGAGGGGCAAGCTTTGGCAGAAGATCTTTATGAAAACAACATACAAATTGCATCTGACTGCAAGCGGGTGGTTGAGGATGTTCACAAGGGCTCGTCGTCTGAGTACGGAGCTATAGTGCATGAAATAATACATCGCGTTACTTCTTTTATGTCATGTAAAGTAGTTCATGAGTTTAGGAGCTCGAATTTCGAGGCTCACAATCTCGTCAAATATGCTTTGTCTCTGGGTGTTGGCCGCCACGTGTGGTTGGGCCAGCCCGGAGAGCTTGATTTTGTACCCTTAAACATTATGGAGAATGAATAAAGCATGTGAGGTTGTCTCAAAAAAAAAAAGCAGGACGCTTACCTCAAAAAAAGGGAAAAAAAAAAAAGCAGAACGCTCGCAACCCTCGTCTTCGCTCGCAAGGTCGCAGCCTTCGTCTGGCGGTGTCTCCCATGGGCGACCGACCTGGCAACCTGGATGCCGACCGATGTGGGAGCGAGGACTCCCATGGCGACTGCAGCAGCCCCTCACCGGTAAATGGCACGGGATCGGGCTCGACTGAGCAACGTCCTGTTACAACTTACAAGAGACAACGGTTGAAGCCCTGGGAGATCTGTAGGTGGGCGTCAGCACTGCAAGATGTCGGCAATGGCAGATGCAGGTAAGGGGGAGCACTGTTGTGGCAATGTTTGTCGTAGGCAGGGAAGCATGATAGATTATTGATGGTATTGGACATGCACGAACACCGAGGCGCGTTATGGGCGGCGTTTTCGGTCGACGCGCTGCTTCAATGACGGAGCCAGAGAGGTCACGTCTGCTCTGGGCCGGCGTTAATACGGAGCGGCCGCTCTACAATGGCATGAATGCGGGCATCTGTTGTCAGGAGGGAACGCGTGCGAGCAAGGAAGGGAGGGTTTTGGGTGGGCCAATGTGATCAGAAGTGGGTGTGGCTACTATTCGAACGCCCGTAAAGTCCACCGTAGTTTGCCTTCAGTTTACGAGAGAATGTGGGTTCAAACTACCATGCAGAGCAATGTAGGACCGTGTTGGATGTGACAACACGTTCAAATCGCGCGGTCCGGACTGTTGCGATCGGTTGAGGGTCAACGTGAGATGCCCCAAGTGGGCATAGAGATCAATACATTGTTTTCCTTTTAGAGGTCAGTGCAAATGTTGGTTTACAGATAATGACAAGGAGTCACTTGCAGAGCGTTCCTAGGGGATTTTTCTTTGTTTTTGAGTGAAAAATAGATTTATTACATTATAATAGGGTTACAATCGAGAGGCAGAAGATCCTCTATACAGATGATCCTCTATGTAGCCAACATCTTTTGGGCCTTCACCATCAAGTTGTTGGTTCACATGTATAGAAATGGCACTTTTAGGCCTTCACCATCAGGTTGTTGGTTCACATGTATAGAAATGGCATCTAATTGCTTGATGCTTGCTCTGTTTTTTCTGCCTAGTCGCGTGAGCATTCAGTCCTGTGGCCTCTTCAACGAGGTCCCCTGTATTCTCTTAGCACAATTTAGAGCCACACAAATATATGCTGTAAGAACATCCATGGTGGGCGCCCCAAACCGGCCTCAAACGTCCGGACGGCCCTCCCGGTCATAATTTTTCGACCCAGACGGTCCTCTTAAACGGGTCTCAAATGCTCGGGCTGACTGGCACCCCTCATATCCAGCCCAAATATGGGGGCGGATATGGGGGTACACGGGCACGCCCGCCACGTCGGTCTGACAGCGGGGTTCCACATAGAAAACTTTGGAAACCCAACGATCTAACAGATGACGTGGTGTGAAAGCCGCGTGGCGCCGCTCTGGCTCGTCGCCTGAGACCAAAACCTGATATTTAAGCCGGCCGGCATCCCGCAACCAGAGCCCATCCACCTCCCTCCTCTCCCGCTCCAGCGCTCCGCCATGGTCCAGAGTAAGATCACCTACTACGCAATGCTCATGCTGGAGCGCCGATACGAGATCCAGCAAGAGATCAGGGTGAGACAAGCTGCGCGCGTCGCCCGCATCGCTGTCGGGCTGCCTCCGGACTCGCCGAAGCTGTATGAGAAGGAGCAGCCGGGGGAAGAGGAGGGGGAGGAGCTGGCTCCGATGGAGGTGGAGGAGGCGGAGCTGCCGGAGCAGGAGCTTCCGCGCTTCAACATGGAGCAGGCGGAGGCGGAGATTGCTGTCGGCCAATCAGAGGAGATGGCGGAGCAGCAGGCCATCCTGGAGTCCATCCAGATGAGGCCTATGTGGAGGCCAACCGGGCGTTCCTCCGGCACGAGCAGACGGCATCCGACGCGCTCTTCGCCGAACTTGACGTGGAGATAGAGGCGGAGGAGGCCGGAGGGGAGCAGCCGGAGCTGCAACTGTCGCACATGCTGCCCGAGCCGGGCACAGAGATCATTGGCATCTCCGACGAGGAGTACCTAGATGATCGACGTAGTAACGTAGGTTTATTTCGTTTGCATGTCTTTATATGGTTTTAAAAATCTAGTACGAGATATCGAGATGCAACTCGTGAAATTTGAGCAGTCCACGGTCACTGTCCGCGGATGCACCAGGACGCGTCCGCGGGCGTTTGAGGGGCCATATTTAACATATCCGGCTATAGATGTTGTAATGCTACCAAGATTTAGTGATGTACCATGGTACTACTCACAAAAACAAGAATGCAACTTGTCACGAGAAATAAGAGAAACAATAGCATATATAAGAGCAACTCCAACCGAACGATCCATTTCGCCCGCCCGCGTCCGTTTGGTCGCCCCGGACAAAAATGATGGCCCAATGTGCCGAAGCATACCCAAAATGCGTCCGCTTTGTATCCGCGGGATCCATTTCGTGCCCAAATTTAAGACTGATTTGGGTCTGAGGTGGACACAAAGCAGAAGTTTGTTGTGTCCTTTTTGTCCGCCTCTGCCCGTTGCACGTGTTCTCGGCCCACCTGGCATTCATACCCACACATCCTCTTTTTCTCTCTCTCTGGCCCACCACTCGCCCACCCGCCAAGCCACTCTGCCGAATGCCAATCGCGGCACCGCCGCGCACCATAGACTTGCACCACCACGCCGCAGCGGACGTGCACAGCCGCGCCGTTGGAGATCTGCACCGCCACGACACCAGGATCTGCGTTTATTTTCTTTTTCTTTTTCTTCTCCTTTTGAGTATTTATACAAAGAGTTCAGCTATGTATTAATAGAATGGTCATCATACATCTAAAAAATGTTGACCGTGTATTCAGAAAATGTTCAATATATTTTTAAAAAATTCATGTGTATTAAAAAATTATTCAGCGTAGTGTATATCACGAAAGTCTTCAATGAGTGTTTAAATATTGTTTAACGTATATCAGGAAAATGTTTCATCTGTATTTAACTATAGTTACAACGTATATCACAAAATTATTCAATGTGTATTTAAATATTGTTCAACATATATTACAAAGGTGTCCAATGTATACTTAAGTGTTTTTCATCGTATATAAAAAAATCAATAACTGGTCAGATTTAAAAAACATGTTTTTTCAGTTTTTTGTAAACTTTTTGAAAAAATTTCCCACTTTATTTTATTTTTGAATTTCGAAATTTGTTCACGATTTTGAGACTTATTCGCATTTTTAAAGAAACTTGTTCACATTTTTTCAACAAATTTGGGGAAAAGATGTATTTGCCGCTATACTTAGCACTTTAAAACGGCGCTGCAACATAGCTACAAACGATTGTTATCTCGAGTGGTTACTAACACTGCTGCCGAGCTTGAGGTCGGGAGTTCGCCTATGAACCCCTTGCCTTTATTTTCCTGACATATTTGTTTGGTGCCTACGAATGGGCCCGTACAGCCTAGACATGATTACCGAAATAGGCTTGCGCCCCGCTATCTCTACTCCTAATGTCTTAGTTGGTAGGTCGCGTTCCGGATTTTATTTTCGTCCCACCTCACCCGGTCTTTTTTGGTACTTCTTTGGTACTTGCTCGCACCTCATGCTGACCCACCACTAGCCGAAAAAACCACGTACCAAATCCTCCACCAGCCCCCGCGCTCTTCAGGACGAAGAAGAAATCTACGATGATTAACCAGCGATAAAAAAACCTATGAAAAATAACCAGCGAAAAAAAACCTGCGTGTACGAGCGACATCGCATGCCCTCGAGCGAGAACGGCTCGCACGCTAGACTCCCTGCCCTCGTTCGTCGCCGCCTTCATCCCTTCGCCTCCGCCGCCCTTCATCCCTTCGCCGTCGCACTCGTCTCACATCAAAGGCGCCTCACTCTCGGGAGAGGATGAGCTGATCTCCATGGCCAGATGAGGGAGGAATACGGGTGACGGGATGGATTTGGATCTCAAGGTGGGGAGGCCAACGTAGCCGCCCCTAGCGCGTCGAGCGAAAGCGAAGGATTTGGATCTCATGGATTTGGCTGCGTCGACCAGCAGAGGACCGCCGCCGGCTCGGCTCCTCCACCACGAAGAAACCTCCTTCCACCCCGTAGCCACCGCCCAAAACCCTAGCAATCGAGCCCCACCCATGGCGCCCTAGGTCAGATCTCCTTCCTTCTTCTTCTTCCTCTGGTTTTCTTCCTTGTTCCTGTGATGCGTGAGTGAGTGAGTGATGTGCAGGCGGCTTCTTCTTCCTCTGACCCCTGCGTGTCTCTCTCTTCACTTGTCTATAGGTGGTACAGCGGCCAGAGGAGAGGAGAGGAGAGGAGGTGGAGCAGCCATCGCCTGGACGTGAGGTGAGCTTCCCCCATCCAATCTTATCTAACCCCACCCCCAGGTGGCTCACAATATATATCACCTGCAGCAGCATCTTGTGCATGCATCCATTGAGGACGTGAGGTGCACACCACATTTTGGTTCAGTTTTTCCCTTCTTTATTATAATTATGCCAAGGACATCTTATGCCTTACAGTAGTATTCAGATTCTCAAGTTTGTTTATTTATTTTTAGTGCAATACTGCTCTCCTGTCTGCAGGAGATTGGAGGAAAAATATCAGAAATCGGAAACATGACGTTTTGGTTCAGTTCTGGATCATTTTCTTTTTTGGTTCAGTTTATAGAAGTGGTTGTTGTTTTATGTTGCTGCTAGCCATCAGAAAACGAGTTCCAGTAGGTTTCCATCTTACAATTCATTTTGTGTTGCTTTGAACTGAAAAAATAGAGGGGATATTGTTGTGCCTAGCGTGAAGTTCACAGTAGGTTTGGCATCAATCCAGCAAACTTTGTTACAGTTTTTAGTGGATGTTGTATGTATTACATTTTTGCTTTTTCTAAAACCACATGTATCCTATAATCTGATTGTTTTTCTTTGTGTGAGCAGCAGTTTCTGAGCTTTCCCTCCACTATTTTTTTCCTCTCTCTCTCTTTCTCTCTCTCACTCAATCTCAACTTGGCAAGTGATGTCGGCGGTGAATGGGCAGCACGGGCGTCGAGCAGGACCATGGGGGAGCAGGGGAGGCCAGAGGCTGCTCACCATATGCATCACCATCCATAGCCGCCCTCGTCCGCCAAGAAGCTGAGGAGTGAGGCTGACCTCCAGTGACCACTCTGCACCGCTCTGGACGACACCTCCCCCACCAGGTTCATCCTCCTAATTCGTTTTAATCATCCTAATTTTTTTTGTCTTACCACAGTTAAGAAATACGATTCATGTTTGCTATTGCATTTGGAGCTCCATCCTTACAACTTATGGATGATATGAATACATCAAGGTGTTTTGGTTCTCCCCATTCTGTATGTTCGCAATGGAGTGTATATATTGTTGATTTATGTCATGGTGATTGATTTTGATTGCAGAGAGAAAGTGCAAAAGCTATGGGCAATCCTATATGACTGGCGCCATCAGTAAGGATTTCTTTTAAGCTAGCTTACTTTTGGGTCTAAGCCAAGTTTATTTCTTTCGCAGATTTATTCACCTTATTGGGACGGTGGGGTTAACATATATACATCAACTTCGAGCATCGACAACGCCTGAAGCTTGCTTCTTAGGCTGCAACATACTTTGCAATCCCCCTGTGAAACATACTTTTGTCACTATGCACATATGGTTATTCAAACGAGTTGATTTCGATTAGACTATCTTTTTTCTAGTTACTTGTTATATGATGTTCTTTACTATTCAAAGGTTGTTGAAGGGAGATGGGGCTCTTCAGGCCCCTTTGGTGCAAAAGCACAAGCAACAGCATCTACAGCTGACCACTCATAGCCTAGGATGTCCTGCAGATTTGATCTATTTTGGATAGAGCACATGGAATCAAACCACAGGTAATCAGTTTTCTATATTCACGTGATTAGATATAAGGAATTTATTACCTCTATTTTATTTGCAAGATACCCAAGCAGTGCGTACAAATTGTAGTGGTGCTTGTAGCTTATCATCAATCTGCCATTACTATTTGTGTGTATGTGTTCAAAACGACCACTCTAGGGATTCTTGATTTGCTCCTGGATGCACCGTTGGGTTTCTCGTGGCTTTGTTTCGTTTGAGTTTTGTTGTTCAAAACTGAATTTGTTGATGCTTAGAGTTTGGACTGGTCCGTTTGATATGTCTGCACTTGTGATGCAGAACATTTTCCAACATAGTGTGGGTTCAGAAGTGAGGAAAACAATTGGCTTGTAGGGTTCAGGCTACTTTCTTGTGCTTGTTTTGCCTTGTGATTACTTGAAACTGCAACCTGCAGGTTGAATGGGCGCTTTATATTTTAGGGCGGAAGGCTGAAGCAAAGAAAGCTGTGGCTCTTTAGTATATCTCCAGATTTGCGGCTCTTTGAGCTGTGGTACATTTGATTTGAGACCCGGATGAGGTCGCTTAAATTAGGATTAAAGTCCTCACAATAACTAGGAACACTGAACAAGCAAGGCTATTCAGATGAAGTCTGCACTTAATACTATAGGTTTCCTTTTGGGCTCTTGTACAGCTTCGCTAGCATCATGAATTAATTGTGGGATATGATGCACAGTAGTAGCTTCTTCTGTTTATTTTGGAAATCTTAGTTTATAGGTTTCCTTTTCGTCTCGTGTACTAATGTTCAGGGTAATGGAAATCTTGTATGATAATCTGTACATAGTTGATACTAACAACAGAATGATGACATGTTTGTTTTTGGGCATAAAGTTATGTGCTGATCCTTACCTTGACTATGCGGATATGCTATTCTAGGTTGGTTTTACGCTTCTTATTGGAAGAGTGAGACGCCCAGAACAGAATCCAGTTTGTATCAACGCCTCATTGGTAAGCACGCTCAGGTTTAATGTTACTGCAGTTTCCTCCCTGATTTTCAGCCCTAGGAACTATACCGGATCATCATAAGGGTGTGTGAACTCGCACCTGGTCTTGATGCTATTTTTGCTGCATGGTAGTCATTATTTTCTTATGTCTTGCCTGATGACCTCTTAACTTCCTATTTTATTTTATTTCTCTTAAGAGTGGTGTCTCTTGCAGAATATAATCATGTAGATTCTGCTTCATACAAGCTTCATAAAGAGAACCTTAAGGGAGGACTTCAAAGAGTATTTTGCCAGATTTGGTAAAGTGCGGGTAAATTGATTTTTGGTTGTCCTTTTTCTTTACAATTGGTTCTCATACTATTACTTGCAATGTTTGTTTACATACTATCCACCACCGTCTTCGCCCCATCTTAGCTTCTCCTCATCTCCACTCTCTCTCGTCGGCTAGGGATGGAGGGCAGTCAGCATCCACCTCAAGGCAGAGGCGTGGGCAGAAGGACGGTCGGTGTTCAATTCTCTACGGTTCAAAACCAAGTCCATCCAAGCCTCAAAGTATAAAGAAGGCGCCTAGACACTCGATGGGTGGTGTAAACCGTAGGGTGTCCATTGGTGGAGCCACGATGCAAGCATCCAAAACAGACATATTGTATACGAAGAATGTTCATGCTGCCAAGAGAAGTGAATACATTGCCCATTTGTCCCATGGTAAGCATCTATCAAGTTTGAGAGCTATTTGTTGTGCTACATATATATATCTTTGCTACAAGTCTCGAGATTTTCGTGGGTGGAGTATCAGAAAATTAGGGAACCAGTTTCTGATATAAACTCTCTGTAAAACACTGTACATTCACTATTCAGACATAGAAGCCTTGCTGTGGTAGAGATCACATCGATTAGAGATAAGGGGACTTCTTAATCATGCTTTAATTTCTTAAACAAACAAGTTTCCTTTTCTAATTTATATCCAACCATATTTAGTGGTTTTAACTATAGTTAATTTCTGACAACCATGCTGGTGTTACACTTTTGTTCATAATAGAAAAGGTTGTTGCTACATTTGCATCCAATCCAACAATGAATTAAAAAGCGTGCATGTTATTTGGTTATTGGCCTTTGTAATTAAAAGAATCATGTTTATGCATTTAAGAAAAGGATATGTGCATGGTACTGAACAATGAGAAAAATACTGTCGACCATATCTCAAATCAAGTTATTTGGTGTATTTCAGGGTGGGTGTGTAACTAGAGAACAAAACACTATGGCGGCAAATGAGATTATCGAACCGAACTGATTGTACTGAAAACTAGGACCTAAACTTGTGCTACAGGCCAACCTTTTCTTCAGGGAATGCCAAGATATTTGCCAAACAAAGCCATAGGATGGTATGTTCAAACATACACCTTTTACTCATCATGACATGATATTGTATTCTGTTGTGCCCTTACTCCTTTTCTATCTCCCGACAGTACTTACAGGTGCTATACACTAAGGACAACCTATCAGGTGAGAATCGATTCGTGGCTCTTTCTCTTTTTTGAACTGGTCGTTATGTGGTTCTTGGGGACTCGCACTCTGTTTTGTTTCTTTTTTTACCTCCTATTTATGGGCTCCCTTCTGTTAGGGAGTCCACTAATGACCAGATGGGTATCTTGTCGCTCATCTCCAGCAAGTCGGGCTCCAGTGTGTTTCGGTCAGCGTCCATGGAGGAGCAGATAACTGACGGCATTTACGCTGCCGGGCTCACTGTCCTCATCACACGTGACCACAACCCACCCAACCGACTATAATTCTTTGTTCTTACATTTCATTGCAACCTCATGCTTGACTGCACATCTTGGTTGTGTCATGTGATGGGAACATATTTTGGGTATTTGTTTTGTCATGTGATGATGATTCTTTCCAACATGTAGTCACACTAATTAAATTCAGAAATTTGTAGGTCAAGTCAACTTTGTAGATTCATAGTGTATGATTAAAGTTGGCATTAGACAAACAAAGAATGTGATCTGCCTCCCTAAATTTCCTCTAATTCTAAAGTGGCACCGAATCAAGACGGAGCTGATGTGCAATTAGCTTCTTTTTTAAGTGTGCAGCGACTTCTAGCGCTTGATTAAAATGGTCATTTGCTATTCATCATTTATTTTCTATTTTAAATCTTATTATATATAATCAGCCCACTATTTCTTTTTTCAAGATTCTATAGTTAACACAAACTTGTTTGGGACTGAAGGCTTTGTTGTTGTTGTCTATAATTAACACAAAATCCAATCTCAGAGTTAGCAATATAGTATACACTACCAGTCTGATACAAGCTTTATGGTAGCTTGTAAGAGCGGGGATATGTGAGCATATACTGAGTCATTCAATTATGTTATTGAAATTATTCCAAGAAAATATGCAGATTTTTAAAACATGTAAAAAGAGAAGAGAGTTGTTAATCATGATTTATAGGAAATTGGATTGGATAGTGCCGCTAGCTTGGATGGCGCCACTGAATTAATGACACTAATGCAGAGGAGTGAAGTAAAATTGCAGAGATTAGAACTTGGTCTCGCCAAAGCCCCTTAAGTGATAAGGGAGAGAACCAGCATAGACAACCGGCAACCACTAACCGACAACGATAATGTGCTTGTTGGATCAGTGTATTGGAATGGCTATGCATTTTAGTAGTATGCAAAATCCTTTTGCATCTATATACTTTACCATTAGGGAGCGAAACTACTAAAGAGTAGTATTGGAAAGATGCATCTGACTAGCTTATTCTGGGAGAGAACACAACTACAACGTCACTGAATCTGATATATGTTTCCTCGTTTTTGTAGGTTACAATGGTCGTGGAGCTTCTTGAATTAAACTTGTAAAGAGCAGTACATTTTCTTGAATTAAGCTCGTATTGGAAAGCTTCATTTTCGTAAGATGCTCTGGTATTTCCGAGTAGAAGAAAGCAAAGCCAACAAGGGTCGTTAGAAATTATTAGTACTCTACAAAATTTTTAACACATCATATTAATTGGGAACTCAAATCTTGGTTGCAAAAATTAGATCTGTGCTATAAATGCAGGCAATACAAAATGTAGGAAGACCATACGAAGACCAATACAAAAAGGAGGATGCATGAGCTTCAGATCTGATTGAATTTAGTCAGAAGATGGAGACTTGAAGGAGGAATTTGTGGAGAATGGGAATGTGGATAGAACATGGGAAGAAATCAAATACGTGTAGGTATGACATGGTGCTTTTTTTAATCTCTTGCGGATGTCAATATTTTTCTACAGTTACATATATACAACTGAAACACAAAGGATTTTTTTTTGATTAGGTACACCATAGAATAGTCTCACATCTTGGTTTATTTATTATCCTGTTTAAATATCAACCAACATGCTTGTCAAATTTATAATTTGTCCAAGATAAAATTGGTTAAATACAGTGATTTAGTTACTTTCAGATTTTGGTTTTTTTAGAAGTGCTCCACAAATATCTACGAAAGGAGCTTGTATTTGAGGTAATAGTCTAGGAAGTTTCCGTGTCAATGAAAAATAGTACTACACGTGTGAATAAAGGGCACCTATGACATACAAAGTACTGCAATAAAATCGGAGGGCTGGGGAAGTGTTGGACTGGAGCCTCGCCCCCATGCGGTATGCTCTGTCCAAGTATGTGCTCCTGTTCGCCGCATCTACATATTGGATGAAACCTGGGTGCTAATTGCGAATTATGTGCAAGTCAGTATTGAACGCTCTGTATTTCTAGAGAAGTAAGTTTCGACAGTTTCCATGACATTTCATGTCTGTTCCATGCAGTAGTATAGGTGGGAATTATATTGATGATTTCATTTTACCTTCATATCTGCTGAATTTTCTTACCAAACACAAAAGCTTTGTGAGGTGTTGATAGACGTGAACATAATTCATGATACAATCCTAATACTCTGAAAATATTTTTATGATTCAGTATTCCTATGAGGGGAGTGAGTGGAGACAGAAATGAGTGGATCAACATGTGGAGCAGCTGCTGCCTATGAGGCGAGTGAGTGGAGACGGCCAGATCTATGCGGCGGAGGGGCTATAGAAGCTTGAACGAAAGATTCATCGCCAGCATCGGAGCAATTTATTGGGCAGATCGACACTAAAGCTCCTGTATGGACGTGAACGCGTGTCTTTATTAAGTTCAATCTTTGGAAACTTGGCATGTGACGCTGTGTAAAAATAGAAGATGCTAGAAAATTGACTCTGGCCAATTTCGTATGTAGCCGTGAGCATTGCTAACTAGATGACACCCCGCGCGTTGCTGCGGGAATACTGCTAAAAATAAAATAATTAAATACTCCTTCAGACCATGAAGCACAAAACTTTCTTTAAATAGGTGTTTAGACACCAAAACTTTCTTGAGGATTATGTTTGGGGAAATCATGAAGCACAAATATTTATACGCCTTCAGATCATGGTTAGTAGTAAAACAATGGTATCACGTGACAATATAAAAAGGAAACAACCATAGATATCACAATCTATGGTGTCAATAAATAAATTAAGCATTAATTTTCCAGAAAAAATATGGTGTCGATAAAGGGGCATACTATACACATAGAATGAAATGTGGCTCTGTAAACAATACAAACTATGATTGATTTCTTTCTTGAACCGTCGATACAAATTGTACATGACATAATGAAATCTACATAGAACAACAAATGTCACAAGAATATATATCATATACTTGTAACAGCATGATGAAACTGAAAGAAAAGGTAACAAAAACTACATATGCAAACAATCAAATAATTGTAGTAACATTTTACTGTTGTAGTGAAAATTTAGATGCGGTACACAACACAAACGATAACATTAAGAGAGTTTTTGAAGTGGTAATTTAGATGCCAATGACGAGGTAAAATCAACTCGTGAGAATTCATATACAGAGCAGCTGAACTATAAATGTCATGAATCGTCAGTTGCCATATGCTTCCTACTTCCCACTATCTCCACATTTTCAAAGCAGCTGCAAATGCGTAGAAAAAAAATTGATCTGACGTGGAAGAGGAGAAAGTGTTACTCACCAGAGAGGCTGAAAGTGGCGAGACTTGCGCGGGATCTCTGTAGAGGGCTTAGTTGTGCATGCATTAGTAACAAATAGACTATATGTTCCAACAAAGATTACAGGGAAGGTTTAACAAAAGTTGGCTCCATGAGCCTCGTTTAAAATTAGCCAACAAAAAATCTGAAAGGCAAGGGAAAGGCGTGAACGACCAGAGGCTGTCGTGATCCCAAAATACGCCAAAAGATCTTCAAGGACAAAAGATAGAGTTTTCAGTAATAGTACTCTGCAACATCAAGAACTGAAATTAGTTATCCACCTAAAAATTTGCGTAATAACTATAGCACGTTCCAAGATTTAAAAGTGAATCCTATAAACATTCTAACTAGGGATAATTGTGTG
>NC_041385.1:837666717-837737766 GCF_002162155.2 Triticum dicoccoides
GGAGAGGATGCACAACAAATAATCGAGGGAAGTGTATCGGCAAAAGAAAGAATGTGCAACTTCTGGTTGCGTTCGTTACCGCTTCAGATGTCGATCTGCACCGGCACTCGCATGCTGCCAGCCGCGGACGATGCGTGTTACGGCCGGACCGGTGGAAGTCGCCCATTGGTCTGCGTCGGTGCTTGCACACTACTTGACACCATCAACGATATGTGCTGCAGTGGCGCCGTCATGGTTGCCGATTGGTCGGCGGCGTCGACGATGAACATGATGCGGTCAATCCAAGCAGTTAACGTCAGCAGCTAAGTGTACCTTAGCAACTCCCACCCGTGGCTCCATGGCACCAATTAAATCATCATCTCCATATGGGCTGGATCTGAGAGGCCTTGGATGTGATGCCATGTATTTTGGACTATGGAAGCAAGCCAACCATGGTTGAGATGGGAAACGGAGGAGCCGGATGACGCGAGATATGAAGCGGCGATTGGTAACGGGAAAAATAGAAAACGGAGGAGCCTAGATGATATTGAGTGGGGATTGGAAAAGACGAGGAAGGGGAAAGGCCGGAGGGAAGACCTATCATTGATAGTCCACCACCAACTGCTTTGACCACCGGCGTGGGGATTTGGTAAAGATGGGTCTTTTTTTAACAGTCAGAGAGATGGATGGGTCGGTTCACACATCTGGGAGAGGTGACGTGGCTGCATGTACATGTGGGTGATGTGGATGGCTTGCATGTCAAATTGAGTAGTGGGGATCAACTTCTTATGTATATAGGATTTCTGTCAACATGAACGATATTTGGACTATTTATATAGCTACCATGTGCTGAACAAATTGTCTGATTAATGTAATACTGCTGAATAGATTAGTGTGTGTGCCATGTCATTTGGTCTGCGTTACACTAACAGAATCATTTTGTCAATGCCTGGTCCATTAATACTCTTTCAAAATTTTGTCTTGACTGCAACATTGTAGTTGTTTTTTTGGTATGTATAATAAGCATAGGTGTCAATTTTGGAGCAGATGATAGATTGTTGGTTGTAGTGATATGATATTTTCATGACTATTCATATCAATGATTATGCTTGCCCCATGAGAAACACACGAAGAAGAAAAGATTATGAGATAGGGAGGGGAAGGGAAAGATGATGAGGAGATGTATTTATCTACCGCATCACAAGCATGCAATATCATCGCATGTTGTCTATCACTCCCATATCACATGGCATTTCTCTTTGTACATACATTTTTAGTAGCATATTTTTTGTTGTGCATATATTTTGTTAGCCCGTGGCAATGCACGGGCATCCTACTAGTATTAATATAGCAACCACCCGATACAACCAGAAGTTTGACGCTGGGGCAAACAACACAACCATGCCCAAAAGAAAAACAAGAGAAAAGCAAAAGAAAGAAATGCCGGCAGCACCGGATGAACGAAAGCTGAAGCATCCCGCAACCGTTGCGCCCACCGGAGACATCCACCATGCTCCAATGCCATCGAGTCGCCACGAACCAAGCAACACCTTCAAGAAGGACTGCGACGACGACGACGCTGCTGCCCGGACGAATCCTAGGATTTCTCCCGGTACACGGAGGGAAGCGGGGGAGAGGTACTCCCGACGCCCTTCAAGAAGGTTGATGGCGCCCGCAGGCGTCACCGCGTCGGTGCCGGGCGGACCCGAGAGGGATTTCGCCCTACCCCTCAAACCCACAACCCAGGACCAACCGGCGGCTCCACCACGCCAACCACCCACCACCCTGCGCCACCATAATCACGAGGACACCACCGCCGTCTCTCCGTCAAAGACACTGCGAGGCCGGCCGAACCAAACGAGACCACCGCCGATAGGGACCGGGAGCACCACAGCCACGTGGGAGGGGACAACCTCCACTGGCACAAGCAGTAGCACCGGACGCAGGCGCGGGAGCACGCCAGACCCCCTGCCCAGTCGGGCCCAGAATGGGCCCGTTAAGCTCCTGCAGCCGCGATGCAGCCGACGCAGTGCAGAGCCGTCGATCCCAACGACCGCATCCCGACAGCCCAGCCGGAGGAGACCCGCCGAAGGCCAGACCAACCCGCCCTGACCCAGATTGGACCCAAAAGGGCCCAGATCTGGGCCTGCAGGGCTCCGCCGGCCGGCCCACGCCGTCAGCCGCCACCGCCGCCAAAGGGCCGCGCCGCCGCCACATCTGCGCCCGATCTACACCGGAGCACCGCCCGCCGAGGTGCACCATCGCCGAAAACCGCCGCCCGAGCCGGGGAGCCGCGAGGGGAAGAGGAAGAGGGCCACCACCGCCGGCCTCGCCACGGCGCTGCGCGGGCAACGCCCGGCCACGCCAGCCGACGGCAGCGGCGGGAGGAGGGGTGGGAGGAGGGGGCTGGGCGGCAAGGGGAGGGAGGGCCGTCCCGGTCGCCCCGCT
The DNA here is from genome assembly GCF_002162155.2 of Triticum dicoccoides. Taxonomy (NCBI): domain Eukaryota; kingdom Viridiplantae; phylum Streptophyta; class Magnoliopsida; order Poales; family Poaceae; genus Triticum; species Triticum dicoccoides. The sequence goes on from NC_041385.1 coordinate 837,669,145, forward strand.
CGGGGGGAGGGGGGGCGGGGGGTACGGGGAGGCAATATCATACTTTCAACGAACCGAATCCATGTGCCACAACCGTAGACATGATTCCAACTCTAAAGTTTTCCAATGCCAATTCCATCTCGATGTGATGGATGCATCACATTCATGCGGTTCACAAGATGCATAAAAATTGTGACTTCATACCGAAAAAGGCTTTCGCCCCGCTTTATATATAAAGCACCAAACCACAAAGACCATGATACAAACTCACGCCACCACCGCACACGACACACACACCCAAGGCAAGATACAAGGGTGCCGGGCACCGCCACACCACCCCAACGACTACCAAGCCACTACAAATGCGCGAGGACGAACTGCTTGGAGCCACCAGAGACCTCCGAGGGGAGGGGAGACGGGAACGACGGAACCAGGACTCCAAGATGGTGCCTCCAAGAAGGGAACGACCACGATAGCCGCCACGATCCGATCCCAAAGATCGGGTTTTCACCTGGAGCAACTCGAAGGAGAAAGGCCACTGCGACAGAGCCTACAGGAAGGATACGGTGTCCACGGACACCGCCACCGTCGGCCAATACAAGATTGGGCAGGTAATGAACCCCAGCACGCCCACCCCTCCAAAGCAACCTAGCTCCGTCAACCACCAGCGACCACCCACCCGCGTGGCCGTGGCCGCTCGCCCGCACCCGAGGCGCAAGTCCCGCCCACGAACTTCGTGCCTCCCACCGCCGGGGCCGCCGCGCTGCATCCAGACACCCCCAAGACCAACCAAAGTGATCAGCTTGGGCCAAAGGGCGCACCCGACCGAAGAAACCGCGGCATACATCCCGCCTCGAACAACGCCGGAGTTGCGTCAGCCCACACATGGCCGGGGAACGGGGGAGGAGGGGGAGCGGACGCATCCGGGCCGGCACACCCCTGTGCCAGCGACGGGTGGCCCAGGCTCGGCGGCGCCTCCCGTCCCTCCAGCCTGCCTCCCCACCGGACAACTCGGTGTCGCCCCACCTCGGCGGCGACCGCAGCTCCACGCGAGGCCACCAACATACACCCGCCCGCCGGCAAGGAGAGATCCCGAGGGCCGCCACCAATCGCGAAGGAAGCTCACCGAGGAGCCCATCTGCGCGGCCCACCGTCGTCCAGCCGCCGAAGCTTCGGATCCCGGCCAGCCCGCCCACCAACCAACCGCTGCCGCGTCGCACCACCACCCGCCGTGGCCATGGCAGGGGCAGAGACTAGCAGCCCGCGCCGCCAGGTCCCAGATCCGGCCTCGACCCGCGCCGAAGGACCCAGATCTGGCGACCAAGGCACGCCCACCACCGCCGTGCCGGTCATGCCGCCGCCACGAAGTCGCCGCCAGCAGGCTCCAGCTCGCCGCCACGCTGCCACGCCCGCCGCCAGCGCCGCATCCCAGGCGGCCGCCCCGACCCGCGCCGGAGGCCCCCGCCGAGGAGACAAGGCAGCCCCGCCGCCGCCGGCGCCTACCAGGCTTCGCCCGGCGCGCCCTCTCTGGCGGCGGCGAGGGAGAGGAGGGAGGAGGAGGGGAAGCCCGCCGGCGGCGCTAGGGTTTCTCCCGAGACGCGCGCGCGGGGCGCGTCGCGGGAGCGAGAGGGAGGAGGGGCTCTTTTTCTTTTCCAGGACGGTTCTTTCGCCCCATCTCTGTGACTTCATATAGAGGCTAACATGGATAAACACAGAAATTAAACGCACCGAGTATGTGTAAAGGAAAGAAAGGAGCCTTCCGTCAAACTGCATGCGCACATTATTTCTCAACCAGCTGATTCGAAAACAGAGTCAAGGACTCTTAATAGTTGTACCCGAATGATGGTTTTGCTGGCAACACGCCACTACTGCAAGGAAGACGACAGTAAAATAAATCTGATTATTGAATGGCCATGACGGTCATACATCTCAGCAACCACAAAGGCAGAGAACCAAGTGAATGGTATGCTCCTTCTGAATGTTGTAGTCTGCCAGGGTGCAGCCACCCTCAAGCTGCCTGCCAGCAAAGATGAGGCGCTGCTGGTTTGGGGTAACGCCTTCCTTCTTGTAGATCTCCACCTTGACATTGTCGATGGTATACGTGCTCCCAACCTCAAGAGCAATATTCTTTCCTGTCAACGTCTTCACAAAGATCTGCATCATATTTGTACCTCTTGGACAAGGGTGGAGGACGAGGAGAAGGGTGGACTCCTTCATAATGTTGTGGTCGGCCAAGGTGTGCTTCCCGTCCTCCAGCTGTTTGTTGGCAAAGATGAGGCACAGCTGACCCTTCGGAAGGCCAGTATGATCTTGGATCTTGGCCTTCACATTGTCAATGGTATCCATGTTATCGACCTCGAGAGTAATTCTGATGCCAGCGAGCACATCCTTTACGTAGATTTGCATATTTTCGTGGAGGTCAAGTGTGGATTCATGTTGGATGCCATAATCGGCTAGTGTAAGGTTATCCTCTAAATGCACCCCATCAAACACGAGGTGATACTGCTCCTGGATCTTTTCTTTCACAGTGTGTAGGGTATCTGATGGCCGGACCTTGAGGCAGATTGTCCTGCCAGTGGGATTCTTGACAAATATGTACATTCCCAGTGAGCTAGAAAATCAAAGATCACCAATTGTTAGCCAATTTTATAAAGTAAGACTGTAGAACAGTGCACAAAAACATCAACAATTTCCAGCATGCAGTAGAAGTAAGAGCCCATTATTTAGTTAAATCTACTCTTATATAGGTACCTTGTTTATACTTAACAAGGTATGATACTAAGCCTATCATGGGAAGTTAAGTCTTGAACAATCATAAAAAAAACACATGCATGAGGGATCTAATTGTTGTTGTCGTTAGATTTATTAGCTTCATCCACTAGCATCCGTCCGATGTACACATGAGAATCTTTTACCATGCAACATGCATTATCGCATTCTAAGTGGGATTTAAATCACATTTCTTGCACATCAACATTCATAAGAACAGGCCCAGCACTATGCAACCATGCGCAGCAAACATTTCACCGCAACATGCAGACATTCACTAGAATTTTCATTCTACTATGCTACATATTTTGCAAATAGACGGTAATGAAAAACAATAAATCACATGTATTTTCAGTTTTAGTTGTCATATTGTTACTTCTAATTATCTCAACCTGAGTGCTTAGCCGTTTGATTTATTAGCTTGATCCACTAGCATCTGTCTGATGTACGCGTGAGAATCCTCTACCATGTAACATGCACCAGTACATTTTAAGAGGGTTCTAAATCACATTTCTTCCACATCAACATGGATAAGAAAAGGTTGACCACTATGCAACCATGCATAGGAAAAAAATCACCTAAACATGCAAAAAATCACTAGAATTTCCATTCTACAATGCTACATATTTCACAACTATATACAATAATCATACACAATAAATCACATGTATTTTCGGTTTAGTTCTAATATTATTACTTCTAATTTTCTCAACATGTGGGTTTCCACATTATCAAAAAATTTGTAGCCATTAGATTTATTAGCTTGATCCACTAGCATCCGTCTGATGTACACATGAGAATCCTCTAGCATGCAACATGCATTAGTGCATTATAAGTGGATTTTAAATCATATATCTTCCACATCAACATGCATAAGAAAACACCTGCCACTATACAACCCTGCATAGGAAAAAATTCACCTCAACGTGCAAATATTCACTTGAATTTTGCATTCTACTATGCTACATATTTTACAACTATACAATAATCAAACACAATAAATCGCTTGTATTTTCAGTTTTATTCTCATACTTCAAATATTCATGTTCCATGCAATCAAATCGCAATGAAATGTATTGCAAAACATTCGCAACAACGTACGGGGTATCATCTAGTTAAAGAGAATAGTTAGGTGCATGTGTGTTGCTAAAGATAAAAAAAGAACACATAATAGCATTGATGAAGTGATTTCTATTTAGTGAAGACACTTGTCAAGTGGAACACATGTGTGGTTTTTAACTGTGTACCAAGATGCATCAGCGTCTTTCTCTACTTCACCCTCTGCAACCACTACCATGCGGTCTGCTCTCTTGCACCTCATGGGACATCTCCATCTTCTCCTTCCTCATGGGAACACGGTATGTCTCCTCACCACTCTCAACCCAAAACTCTCACTCCACCGCAGTCTCATCATGACCCTTGGTTCCCCCATCATTCCCCATCAACAATTCTCCTTCGTGGTTGTTATGCTGATGGTATGGTCCGACACCACTTTCGCCTCAACCTAATGTCATGAGTGTGCCTGATATATTTCCGTCGTTTTTTCCAATGACGACTAGCAATGGATGTTGGCAACAAATTCATTGCCTCATCTTAGTATGGGCAATCATATAGGTCATGTGGCAACAAAAATACATGTCCTACAGTGTGGTGACAAAGCTACATCATTCGTTTCTTGGCGTACTAGCGAGGATTATTCTCCAACTATGATGCATTACCTCCATCAAGCTTTTCCACCAATCAAGTTAGGACAAACATTAGAGTCTCTCCACTTTCTTCCTCCTTGTCGATCATCACACACTATGTTTATGTGTGGGTAAACATATCAAAGGAGAAACAACCATTATGTTGATTATCTTCCATGTAAAAAAAGGTACAATCAAATGCTCAAAGGAACATGCATGGCCGGTATTGTTGGAGGACATTCATGGCGAAGGCATCAGCTTGCTGTGTGCAGATTCAGAACTTTTCAATACTAACACAGTCATCATATTCCCAATATGAAGGGTTCGTACATACGTTCTGTTCCTAATCAATCAAATAGATCTAAAACAAGGGGACGAAGTACAAAACAGACATGTAGAAACCATCTCTGGTCTTAATCCAACCGACCAACTATTGCTTGTTGCTCTTACAAATGATTTTTTTTCTTTAACAGAAAAGATGCAACTACAGTTTTAGTATAATGAAGTAATATTCCGGCAAAAGAATTACCAACTAACAAGATCTATTTTTTCTATGAAAAAATAGGCAATCACAATACTGGATATAACTATCTGATCAAATAAATACCCAATTTGCAGTTCTTGGTTAAAATTTGATGTGATTGCAAGGTTCAAGATTACTAAACAATTTATAAGCCTTGACTTACATGCCAATCAAATCCTCCATTACCAATTGGCATATAAATTACTGAAGGAAAGAGAAGGAGACGAGAAGAGGTGGGAAGAGGGGAAGAGAGGCATTGACGGTTTGATTACGCGTCCATGTCTCTGAGCCGCTGCTGCCGTCTTCCTCCTCCTCTCCATTGAAATATATTGTCCGTTTTTCTCCATGAGTTCAAACTTTTAGATGAATTGGTTGGAGCATGAATTCAATATGGTGTCCTAGGTCAGAGGTCTTAAGTTTAATACCCTGCTAACGCAGTATTAAAAAAAACTGCGGCCTACGTTGATCCCATGTCCATGAACTAAATAAAATCTAATCATGATGGGGAGTGTTGATATATATTGCTGCCTCTCTCCATCAGTTCCGACTTTGAAATGAATTGGTTTGACTAAGAATTCAGTACTCCCAGCATTGGAATCTTCCAGGCCCATAAAACAGGCAAGCCACTCAACGACCCCACATAGAAACAGAGAATGTGATGTGTACACGTCATAAAATTCTCAAGCGTAAGGAATTGCTCAAAGCTCATCACACATGCTACATTCCGTGCGCTAGCGAACCGTGAGAAAAATAATTTTACCATCATCACCACTCCCCTTATAAAGTCCTCAATCAACCTATTAACATTTTCTACTGGAAATGGAAGTGTAGAACCACCAGCGTAGAGGCGAATGCCAAATCAGCCTACTAGAATCAATGTTATACTCCCTCCGTCCCAAAATTCTTGTCTTAGATTTGTCTAGATGTACATCCGTATCTAGACAAATCTAAGACAAGAATTTTGGGACGGAGGGAGTAGAAGCTAGCTACAATATTATATCCGGGTTTATCAGGCCCCTTTTATTCTGGACGAAAATTTTACCATTAATTTAACTAATAAGATATAAAATATATGCCAAAAAATGCCATGAGAAACCTTTTTCAAGTAAAAATCCAGCAATATTTTTATAGCATATACTAATTGATATTTTGTTAGTCATATAGTAAAGTTTGGCCTGAAATATGACAAGGTCTAATAAACCAGCATGGAGGGACTAGCCCACAATACATCCATCTTAATCGGAAAACAGCCTTAATTTCTCCCACAAACAGAATTTAATAGGAGATGCTTCTTGTCCAACTTTTACTAACACACCGTAGAAGCAACAAGAGAAATCTAGTCACAGAGGTGGACCAATACATATAACGATTTTGGACTATAGTTTTTGTTTACCTTGTGGAAACTACTGCACATCTGAATCTTTATCTACAATTCCTGTATGATCAGATGGATTTCCTGCACTTTATTCTGTATTTGGATGTCTGGATGTGAAGCATAGTACAAAAATCGTTCGAATAGCGTCGTGTGCCTAGCAGAATTCTTAAATTGTTGTTATTCGTATCTGCATATAAAAAAAATACGAGTAACATTTTGAAAAATACAAAGTTTCTGTAAGTTGTTAGATTCCGTGGCGAGGACATTCCTACATATCTAATACTAGGATATGTGCTCCATCGTTCTTTAGACGAACAGTTTCTTCCCCAAGAAAAATGATTGAACAATTATAATCCTAATTAAGATTTTACTGAAGATATATGCGAAGAGCAACAATTTCCATGAGACCAGGCAACTCTCCAATCCAACGTAATCCTACTACCAGGCACCGACAATAAGATCTAGAGTCTAGAGAGACTATAATTCTCCCAATACATATGCGAACAATCAGCAAACGGCTGTAGATAGAGCGGGCAAATCATGAAACGATTACCAACATCATCGATCATGCTGTGGTGCACCAACCACAATGGCAACAGAAAGACGATTATTGCCAGGAACACAATCATCTACCCAAATCTGAGCTCGATGTTTCTCGTAATAGGAATGAACCTGGAACCCTGATTATAACACGGCGCAGACCAAGATAAAGGAAATAGACAGAGGATTAGGGGAAGCCGGGGGCTCACCGAGGGGAAGATCTCCGCTCCGCTGGACACTGGCGGGGATGTGGTGCAGGCGGCCGAGGAGAAGCTAGGAGAGAGAAAGAGGATGAAGTCAACCCACCATAGGAGAAGAGAGCTAGGAGACCGAGGGGAGATGGGTACGGGGAGTGAAGTCAGGACAAAGCAGGCCCGGAGCGGGCGGATCGTGCCATGCAACTTGACAGGCGGACACCACATGTCAGACGTAATCTTTGGGTTTTCTTCTTCTCCGGTGAAGCTTCCCATGAAACCTTGTCTCACTGCACACACTATCAAGTATATTAACCACTCCAGCCGAAGCCTCTTTTTGATTGTTTATTAATATTCTCTTTGTCTGAAGGAGAAATGAATATATGTAAACCTAGTTTACTTCTAAATAAATACATCTATTTTTACCTATTTTGGAAAACGTTCATAATCATTGGCGCCAACCAGCACCACGTCAATATTAATGTGTTCGTCACGGACGCCTCATCTGCTTTTTTCCTTCCTCTACAACTTCAGTTCTCGTTCCTACTTATTTTCTAGAATACTCATTTCTTTTGTTTTTCTCTTATTATTTGGAACACTCTTTTTTTCTCCAACACCATGCACCACTTGGTGGCTTTAGTTATTTTTCCTTCTTGTTCTTGGAACACTCTTCCTTTTTATTATAGCACGAACAACCTGGCTAGTGTTGTGTCATGTTGTCCTCACCCGTGAACATTTCGGCAACCGTCAGCGTGTGGATATCCTGTGAAGCATATACTTCATCCATCTTGGTGAATGCTAGGTCTTCCATGTCGCGAATGCATGATGGCAGTTGTCCATGTTGGCAAGCGTTGCTCGGTGCTTGGCCATGTAGTTGAGAGCCCGTATCTCATTTTTGCCCACGAGCGCTGTCAAAATGATTCACCATGATTAACTGCTTGCTTAATTAATTAAGTACACAAAAAATTAACAACCTACCTAATTCTCTGCATGCTAATTAACTGCCAACCAAATCAATTAATTATCTGATTACTTGGAAAAAGTCCCTACTTCTAATTATCCATAGGCATAAAGAATTGTCTAACATATTAATTAATTGCATTAACGACTCCATTTTTAAATTGATTCGGTGCGAAATTCCTATTCAAATGCACCTAATTTATTGCATATGTAATTAGCTGGCTAGCTGATTAATTGCATCAATGGTTTGATTTCCAAATTGATTAAGTGCTCGATTTCTAAATTACGTTCGCATGAATGGCTGCTACAAACAACTATGACGACGACTACCAAGTAATGTAGAACACATTCCCTTAACGAATTTGTTGACATTTAAATGGACCCACTTGATTTGAGAAAGTAGCGTCTAGCTCTCTATTTGACTGACAAGAAATATAATATGATCGCGTCCACATGGCGGTCTAATGACCCGCCTCCCGTCACGGCCGTCCTCGATGCCGCGATCCACGCCCTGGCATTCTCGAGCATCGCGCCTGGGTTAGGCCCGACCACCACATCTTACACGGTGTCATGCACGACGTCCCTCCACAGGAGCACGTGGATACGTATGCCCATAGGAAACTTGTGACTGTCAATTAATAGTAGAGATAATGATAATAACAAATGCCATAGTGCGGGGGATTAGCAATTTGTTATGAAGGAATATCTTATTTTATTTTGGAAGGTTATCGAGAAAAATCTTATGTCTGTCTTTTAGGGAAGTGATCTCATATATATGGTGCAATTTCTGAATTCTTATTTACTTATTGTTTAGGTAATAGAATTGAATCAGCACCTTCCAAAGGAACGACTAAACAAGACCCCGTTAATAGGACTCAAAAAAAAACTAAGTTTGATATTTTAATGGGAGGGAGAAAACCAGTGGGAGGGGGTGGTGGGAAGTGGGACGAACAACAACAACAACAACAACAACAACAACAACAACAACAACAACAACAACAACAACAACAATAACAACAACAACAAAGCCTTTAGTCCCAAGCAAGTCGGGGTAGGCTAGAGGTGAAACCCATAAGATCTCGCAACCAACTCATGGCTCTGGCACATGGATATCAAGCTTCCATGCACCTCTGTCCATAGCTAGCTCTTCGGTGATACTCCAATCGTTTAGGTCTCTCTTAACGGACTCCTCCCATGTCAAATTCGGTCTATCCCGCCCTCTCTTGACATTCTCCGCACGCTTTAGTCGTCCGCTATGCACTGGAGCTTCTGGAGGCCTGCGCTGGACATGCCCAAACCATCTCAGACGATGTTGGACAAGCTTCTCTTCAATTGGTGCTACCCCAACTCTATCTCGTATATCATCATTCCGGACTCGATCCCTCCTCGTGTGGCCACACATCCATCTCAACATACGCATCTCCGCCACACCTAACTGTTGAACATGTCGCCTTTTAGTCGGCCAACACTACCAGGCTACCAAGTGCATTAATGACTCGATTTCCAAATTGACTCGGTGCAAAAAAAAATCTATTTAAATGGACATAATTAATTGCATACGTAATTAACTGTCTAGCTAAATGATTGCATCAATGGTTTCATTTCCAAATTGATTCACTGCTTAATTTCTAAAATATTTGCGCATGAATGGTTGCTACAAACGACGATGACGACGACTACCGACTAATGTAGGACACATTCCCTTAACGAATTTCTTGACATTTAAATGGACACACTTGATTTGAGAATGTAGCCTGTCTGGATCTTTGTTTGATTGTCAAGAAATATAATATGACCGCGTCCACGTGAAGGTCTCATGACCCGCCTCCCGCCACGGTCGTCCTCGATGCCGTGATCCATGCCCTGGCATTCTCGGGCATTGCGCCAGCATTAGGCCCAGCCAAGACATCTTCCATGGTGTCGTGCATGATGTCTGGGCGCGCGGATGCGTACGCCCATATGAAAATTGTGATTGTCAAGCGCAGTGCACGGGATTAGTGATTTGTTATGAAGGGGTATCTTATTTATTATGGAAGTGTATCAAGAAAAATCTTATGTCTATCTTTTAGGAAGGTGATCTCACAATGATGCAATTTCTGAATTGTTAATTACTTACCAGCTAATTGCCCGTGCGTTGCAACGGTAGCTTAAATGTTCTAGTGGCTCGATAGTAAACATGTCAAAGATACACCTTACCCTCATGTGTTTTTACAGAATAGCAGCCTCTCTAGAAACATTAACATGCTAGCAAATATGGGAGGTAATTAGAGATGTCTCACTCATTTTTTATACACACAATAGTTAAACGTTTACCCCCGAGCAGATATAGGCCATAATGAGAGGCACATCCCTCATTTTTATACACACAATAGTTACAATAGTCGGCGATAAAACCCTTGTATTCTGGAAAATTTCCCTTTGATGGAAGCGCAGGTAGGCCTCCTTTGGGAGGCAGAAGCATTTCAATGATTTGTTTTGCTTTCAACTATATATCCAAGTGTGACACATACTTTCGTTACTTCAATTCTCTGAGTTGTCTGCAAATTGTGAGGCCTAATCCCATTCCACCGCCCATTAATTAACACATTCTATGTAGTAGCAACCGATCATTGTGCAAGAAACCATGGATGTTCCCCCGAAAATATAGGAGCTCTCGTTCGAGGCGATTAGGGTTTCGGGTGGAAACTGCGGCGCACGTCAATCTCGATTGACGATGCGCGCGGATCGTCGATCTGGGGATGGCAACGCGCCCGGACAGGAGTGCAGACAAGCATGTGCCCCTCTCGCCTAGGGCGGCGAGGGCGCTGATGGAAGAAGCTATGGGAAAGTTGGATCTCACCGAGGAAGAAGCTACCCCTCTGGTTCTTGATGATCTGGAGGACGAAGTTCAGCAGAAGTGGGTGATCGCCGGGAAGGTACCGCATCGCAAGATCTTCCATATCCAGACCATTGAAAGCGCCTTAAGGCCGGCGTGGGGAAACCCTAAAGGATTGTCCTTCCGACCTGTGGGGGAGAACACCTTCGTGGTAGAGTTCGCGACCTGCCGTGACCGTGATCGCGTGTGGGAAGGATCTCCGTGGCACGTTAGTCGGCATGCAGTGATTCTCTCTGAATTCGATGAGTGCATGAGACCGACGGAGCTCTGGTTTGATAAGCTTCAGTTGTGGGCAAGGGTCCCAAACCTTCCCTTTAACTTGCAGAACGAAACTTGGGGCCTGGCAATAGCGAGACAGATAGACAAGACTGTTACCTCGATACAGTTTGATCTTGTAGGAGGTTTTCTGAGAGCAAGGGTGACAATTGATGTTAATAAACCACTGAGAAGATGGATTCTCATTGACTCAGCAAGAAGGAAGAGTAGGGACTGGTATGACATTCGGTACGAACATGTCCCGAATTTTTGTTTTTCGTGTGGTCGCTTAGGCCACTCGGATCTGGTTTTCCCTACACCAGGAACACGGGATGAGAAAGGTGAACTCCCGTTCAACACAAGTCTGCGTGCACCTGAGTTGTGGAAAGGAAACGCCTCGAGTGATAGATCATCTAAAGAGCCTCAAAACTCATCTACTAAGCAGAAAAACTCATCTAAAGAGCCTCATAATTTGCACCTGATGTTCACCATTGAAAACTACTCCATCTCACGTGATGATCGGACATGGTTTAGTTGATTTGGATCACGTGATCACTTAGATGATTAGAGGGATGTCTATCTAAGTGGGAGTTCTTAACTAATATGATTAATTGAACTTTAATTTATCATGAATTTGGTCTTGATAGTATTTTGCAAATTATGTTGTAGATCAATAGCTCGCGTTGTTGCTTCCCTATGTTTTATATGTGTTCCTAGAGAAAACTAAGTTGAAAGATGATAGTACCAATGATGCGGACTGGGTCTGTGATCTGATATTTATCCTCATTGTTGCACAGAAGAATTATGTCCTTGATGCACTGCTAGGTGACAGACCTATTGCAGGAGCAGATGCAGAGGTTATGAATATTTGGCTAGCTCAATATTGTGACTACTTAATAGTTTAGTGCACCATGCTTAAACGGCTTAGAATCGGGACTTCAAAGACGTTTTGAACGTCATGGACCATATGAGATGTTCCAGAAGTTGAAGTTAATATTTCAAGCAAATATCCGAGTTGAGAGATATGAAGTCTCCAACAAGTTCTATAGCTAAAAGATGGAGGAGAATTGTTCAACTAGTGAGCATGTGCTCAGATTGTCTGGGTACTACAATCGCTTGAATCAAGTGGGAGTTAATCTTCCAGATAAGATAGTGATTGACAGAGTTCTCTAGTCACCATCACCAAATTACTAGAACTTCGTGATGAACTATAGTATGCAAGGGATGACGAAAACGATTCCTGAGCTCTTCGTGATGTTGAAATCGACGAAGGTAGAAATCAAGAAAGAGCATCAAATATTGATGATTGATAAGACCACTAGTTTCAAAAAAAGGGCAAAGAGAAAGAAAGGAAACTTCAAGTAGAATGGCAAGCAAGTTGTCACTCCCGCGAAGAAGCCCAAAGCTGGACCAAAGCCTGAAACTTAGTGCTTCTACTGCAAAGGAAATGGTTACTGGTAGTGGAAATGCCCTGAATATCTGGTAGATAAGAAGGATGGCAAAGTGAACAAGGGTATATTTAATATATAGGTTATTGATGTGTACCTTACTAGTGTTTATAGTAACCCCTCGGGTATTTGTTACTTGTTCGGTTGCTAAGATTAGTAACTCGACACAGGAGTTATAGAATAAACAGAGACTAGTTGAGGGTGAAGTGACGATGTGTGTTGGAAGTGGTTCCAAGATTGATATGATCATCATCGCACACTCCCTATATTTTCGAGATTAGTGTTGAACCTAAATAAATGTTATTTGGTGTTTGCGTTGAGCATAAATATGATTAGATCATGTTTATTGCGATACGATTATTCATCTAAGACAGATAATAAATTGTTATTCTGTTTACATGAATAAAACCTTCTATGGTCATACACCCAATGTTGATGGTTTATTGAATCTTGATCATGGTGATACACACATTCATAATATTGATGCCAAAAGATGCAATGTTGATAATGATAGTGCAACATATTTGTGGCACTGCCGTTTGGGTCATATTGGTGTAAAGCGCATGAAGAAACTCCATAAAGATGGACTTTTGGAATCGCTTTATTATGAATCATTTGATGCTTGCGAATAGTGCCTTTTGGTCAAGATGACTAAAACTCCGTTCTCCGGAACAATGGAACGAGCTACTGACTTGTTGGAAATAATACATACCGATGTATGCGGTCCAATGATTGTTGATGCTCGTGGCAGGTATCGTTATTTTCTGACTTCCACAGATGATTTGAGCGGATATGAGTATGTCTACTTAATGAAGCATAAGTGTGAAACATTTGAAAAGTTCAAAGAATTTCAGAGTGAAGTGGAGATTCATCGTAACAAGAAAATAAAATTTCTACAATCTGATCGTAGAGGAGAATATTTGAGTTACGAGTTTGGCCTTCATTTAAAAACAATATGGAATAGTTTCACAGCTCACGCCACATGGAACACCACAGCATAATGGTGTGTCCGAATGTCGTAAATGCACTTTATTGGATATGGTGCGATCTATGATGTATCTTACCGATTTACCACTATCGTTTTGGAGTTATGCATTAGTGACAGCTGCATTCACTTTAAATATGGCACCATCAAAATCCGTTGAGACGACGCCTTATGAACTGTGGTTTGGCAAGAAACCAAAGTTATCGTTTCTTAAAGTTTGAGCTGCGATGCTTATGTGAAAAAGTTTCAACCTGATAAGCTCGAACCCAAATCGGAGAAGTGCGTCTTCATATAATACCCAAACAAAATTGTTGGGTACACCTTCTACCACAGGTGTGAAGGCAAGATATTCGTTGCTAAGATGATCCTTTCTAGAGAAGGATGTTTCTCTCGAAAGAAGTGAGTGGGAGGAAAATAGAGCTTGGTAATGTAATTGTACCTTCTCCCGAATTGAAAGGTATTGGGCCTCATGGGCCAAGTGGTGGAAGAGAGGAGGCAGGGCGAGGCAGGGCGCGCGGCCCCCTTGCCCAAATCGAATTGGACTAGGGGGTCGGCCCCCTTTCCTTTCTCTCCTCCCTCTCCTTCCTTCTTCCCTCCTTCCCTTTGGTGGACTCCACACTTAGCGCGCCCATAGGGGCCGGCCGGCCTCCCCTCCTCTCCTCCTTTATATACTGAGGCAACGTGCACCTCATGGACACACAATTGATCTTTGATCTCTTAGCCGTGTGCGGTGCCCCCCTCCACCATATTCTACCTCGGTAATATCGTAGCGGTGCTCAGGCGAAGCCCTGCGTCCGTAGCATCATCAACACCGTCATCACGCCGTCGTGCTGACGGAACTCTCCCGCAAAACTCTGCTGGATCGGAGGTGCCGTACGTTCGGTACTTGATCGGTCGGATCGTGAAGACGTACGACTACATCAACCGCGTTGTGCTAACGCTTCCGCTTTCAGTCTACGAGGGTACGTGGACAACACTCTCCCCTCTCGTTGCTATGCATCACCATGATCTTGCGTGTGCGTAGAATTTTTTTTAAAATTACTACGTTCCCCAACAGCGTGACTGGGCGTTGTCTTGCTAGAGGAAAGGTGTGCTCGCTGAGATCATCAACCCCAATCTCATGGCCAAATTGACCCTCCGGTGCTTCAGAAAATTTGCAGAGACTGCAGAGCAATGTGTTGCTGAACGTAGCATGGAGAGGCCATCTATGGGTGATGTTCTGTGGAGCCTCCAGATGGCACTACAGCTGCAGGAGGGTGACTGCAATTTCTCTGAGGAGACGGCATTGTTGAACAGGTCATCACTCGTGACCACTAGGGTGCGACTATCTTCAGATTCAACAAAGAGTATCTCAGGACAGAAAGTTGTATTCTCAGAGATCATGAATCCAGTTGGCCGATAAGACGAAACTCATGTACATTCAGGACTTTTAATTATGATCTAGCACGGGTGCTGCTTAATAGTTTCATAAATCTATCTGCGCACTATACATTCTGATTATGTTCCTAACTGATGATACTGTAAGTTGTTGAATTGATATATGTACTACCGATGTGTACTATGATGCAGCTCAATTTTTCCATATTTTCTGCCAAGGCATACATGAAAGTAGCAGGCCATATCAAGATTTCGCTTTCTTAATAGATACCACATGTATCGAAGGACAAAGTCAGATACCCTAGCAGGAGCACAAGGGACAAATAAACGTTGTCACGTTAGCTAATTGTTTAACATTACTCACGTGTCATCCATCTTTAATTACACCGTAACCATAAGACTGCATTGCTCATTTAAAAGCTATATTATAATGCTTGCATATTTGAAATCACTTATGCTACCACATATTTCAATGGACAATGCGGTCCAGCGAGCTTAGCCTAACCAAAACAATACATCGATACATAATTAAGCTAGCATGACACCAAATTGTGAAAGACCATCTCCACAAGGCAGGACACAAAATACAAGATGCGATCAAGCAAACCTTCATAAAGGCCCGATTAACAGTTAACCTTTCTGATTTTGTTATCAGTTATGTAATGCATGATTAAACCTAGGTTGGATATAACAAAAATGTTGAGCGAAGGTGAAGATTCTCGCCTGTTTTTTTTTTCCTTGCCTGTTGGGAACCATCCTGAAGATACCATGGCAATGTCACTCCCATCCATTCACAATGCTGCACTGATTAATCCTCCTTCAAGCTTACCCCCATTTTTTAGGTATCATTGCAGCAGAAGAATAGGGATCTGGCAATGTGAGACTCCTCCTCTATTCACAGTTCTTCATATCGCAGACGTGATGAACTGCACAGGATGCCTTACTACCGCTTCCCAATTTCCCATGGAGCCCAAGAATAAAAATTACTGTACTTGGCGCAACGGCTTCTCCTAGCTCTGCTGTGGCGCTGCCTTCTGGCTCCCGCGTTTGTGATTGGGCCATTGGCATGTGGTGTGGCGGCCGCAAAACAGAGACGACACCGGACCACCTGCCCAGATCTCGCAGTGGCTGGACCTTACCGAGAGGAAGATCTTCCTCAGCTCCGCTCCTATGGAGTCCGATAGCGGTGGAGAGAGCAGATGGGAGATGGGTGTGGGGAACAAACTCAACTGTTGTGCCACTAACTA
The DNA here is from genome assembly GCF_002162155.2 of Triticum dicoccoides. NCBI lineage: Eukaryota > Viridiplantae > Streptophyta > Magnoliopsida > Poales > Poaceae > Triticum > Triticum dicoccoides. Next base: position 837,685,357 of record NC_041385.1, read on the forward strand.
TGCGGGCCCACGGACCAGGCGTAGGTGGGTAGAGCCAACTGACTGACGGAACCTGGGGTTGTCAGCGTGACTTTCTGACAAATGGTAATTGCGACCCATATACATACTCATGATTTTTCTACATTTTCTGAACGGATACATTTCAAAGAAAAAATAATAATACCATTGGAGAGCAAGCGAGGATATTTTTTGGAAAGAAAAAAAATAATGAAGATTTATAATACCATTTTTTTCTAAAATTATAGTGCAGGTGTAGGCGGCGGCGTCATCACAGAGCTCACCATCTTGAGATTGGCCAGAGCCGAGCCCCAAGGATAATGAATTGGTATGCCGGGTGCTTACTTGAGCAAGAAGCCAAGTCATCGATAATCAAAGAAAGGTGTGAGTGAACGAGCCCAACTTTCCGATTCAAATATGACTCCTTTCCACTTTCAGAGTTAATTAAATCCAAATAGAAGGATTTCACCGTAAAAACCCCATTCTTAGTTAATTTCCACTGTGTCGCATCCTGATGGTCGGAGAGTTAAACATCTATCAATCTCCGAATCAAGTTCATCCAGGCAGTCCATCGCTCACCAACTAACGCGCGTCTGAATTGAATATTCAAGGGAATCGCTTGGAACACTCTACCAATGTTGTCCTCTTTATATTGCACAATACTATAAAGGTTGGGATATTGTACGGCTAGGGGTGTCTCTCCTAACCACGTATCCTCCCAAATCTTGTTGACATCCCATTGCCAACCAAGAATTTGACCCTACGAAAGAACAAGTCTTTCGTTCTCATAAGCCCCTTGTAGAATGGTGAATCAGTTGATCTTATGGTAACCTGGGCGAGCGTTTTTGACTGTAAATACTTATTGCATATAATCTGTGCCCACATGCCCTCCGACTCTGTCTCTAACCTGTAGAGCCATTTGCTCATAAGGCATTTATTCTTGATTTCTAAGTTCTCAATACCGAGACCCCCATGGTCTTTAGGCCGGCAAAGGATATCCCATCGCGCGAGACGGTATTTTCTCTTGGCCTCATCGACTGCTAGAAGAACCGAGATCTAAAGAAATCAAGTCGCTTCCGAACCACTACTAGGAAAAAGTCTAGCAGCAGCGCGGGTTTTGGCCCTCTCAGTAGCGCGGATACCGGCGCTACTAATAAGGCGCTATAGCTAACGTATAGCAGTAGCGCGTGTTGACCCGCGCTACTGCTACACATGAATAGCTACAGCGCTCTTTAGAAAAGGACGCTACTGATATTATCTGCAGCGCCGTTTACAGGGAAGCGCTACTGGTAAGTCGGCGCTACTGCTAAATCCCCCCTCGCTACTACTAGTTTTATTAGTTTTTTTCCCTGCATATTTGTTTTTTATTTGTTTTGCATTTTAATAGGCTTTATACAATAATCTTTAGCATATCATCCACATACAAATGTAATCATAGCATATACATACAATTAGTCTCATCAAATCATGTCATCATCATAATCATCATCCAACACAAAGTGGTCTCTCGTCATCAATCTCGAAAATAGCGATACAAGTCTCGATTACTTGCAAATACATCGTCATCCATCTAAACAATGATATACACGAGAATAGCTATCACTTTGAGTACATGAGTTCGTATCCCTCTCTCGCATTAGCGTGAACCTAAACTAAGTACTGCGTGTCGCTCGGAAACCGAAAACCGGTACACCTGGGCCTGACACTCCGGTCACTTGTCGTATATATACTCCCGGCGTAGCACTTCTTCACCATTTATGATCTATGCACCTGCATCGTCACATGAGTCGATGATATGCAACATATATAGTTGAGCAACACAAAGAGACAGACTTGGCAAAAATAGAAACAACATATCCTAAGCATAAATAACAAAGTTCATCGTACCCAAAATGACCTAACTAGAGTGATTTTCGCTAGTCGAGGAGGAGGACGGTTTAATTACATCACAAATAAAGTTTCACCGTGCATAACTCAAAGTTTTGTCATAAAAGAAAGTATGGACTAAACGGACACATTGTCATATATCGACAATCACTCCATCATGTCGTGCCATCCATCCAAGTCAGGGAGATAGTCATCGAGCTTAGTGAAAGGCTTCATGTCGAGACGCTGAGAGGCTATCCATGTTCGGACGTCTTCCCGCGACATTTGTCCTTCTACATGGAACATCCCTGTTTTTTCGACGACCTCATTCATGATGATTTGGGCAAGTTCGCGCTGGATGTTATAGAACTCAGCTCGAAGTCGATGATCCTCGATATCTCCTATGTCCTTTGACCATTGCAGAATATGGGCATCGCTAGATCTAGGTGCCATGTGAAGGTTCTGGTGATCCCGTCGGTACTCCAGCATGTTGTGTAGGACATAGAATCCATCATTAAGAGAATCGTTTGGTTGCTGGATGCAGCAGAAGTCGGTCTTATGGCTGAAGGCGGCCCTGCCGCCCCTTCTCTTCTTGTCCCTAACCTCTCCACCCCTTGCTTGGTAGTAAAACATAGCACTGTCGAGAACATCTTTGATGTGGGTGTAATCCTTTTTGTGAATGTTCTTCGACGAGTCCAAGTAAAGAGCGTGGGAGAATCGGGGGTAGAGGATGATGAGGACGGCGCGCCCGCCGCTGCGCAAAATAGGTACACCTCAAATTAATTAGCCTCCACCGTGCAAATGAATTATTAAAATCGAAGGAAGGATAGCAGCGCGGATGACTTACACGGGATGATAAGGCACGAGAATCGCCTTCTTGTCCTTATTGCGAGCATGAAACTGACGATGTAATCCCTCGCGTATTCACGATGCTGTGCATAGACTCCTAAGAAGCCCTCGTGCATGTAGTACGGGTCAGCGACACAGATAAAACGTATCTGCTCAACCCCAATGATGTAGCTCATGTGCAAGGCATAAAGGCGGACAAAAGTAAAATCCAGCTTCTTCACGTGAAACATGTCGAATATGTAATCGAATCGGAGGAAGAACTTATCCGCGAGGAAGCCCTCGACGTACGACATTTGCTGCGGAACCTTAACCACGTAGAGTGGGTATCCTGGATTTTTCGAGGCGATGAGGCCTTTCTCTACCCGCAGCACATCGTCATGAAGTCTCCTTAGATCGCCGAATCTGGCCCGTAGCGCTGTTTCAGGTAGGATTGGTCGACCGGGGATATGCCATTTATCCGCATCGGGGATATCTACACGGTCCTGAAGCCGAGGCTGCTGAGGCGGCTGGATCATAGAATCAGCTTTTTTGCCTTTCCTCGCTCTCTTCCTAGACTTCTTTACCACCGGATGGTCGTCAATAACACGTTGAGACGGTAATTCAGGCACCGACTCATGATGCTCAAACCCTGAGGAGGCGCTAGTATAGACATACTGTTCAGCGCCATCGTCATCCTCATCCTCATCCATGGCGACGTCATCAGCCTCTAATGGAGCCACCTGCTTACCCCGTCCACTATCACCCAACCCGACACCCGACGCTAATTGGGTAGGTGGCGTGTTGATGTTCATACCTTGCTGAGGCTGCGTGCTCGTGGGTGTGCTCCCAGCCGCCTCCAGACGAAGCAGACTCTTTGGCCACAACAGGACCCACCCATTGCAACAATCACCAAGCCGCCGCGGGGTCTCGTCGTCATCCCCCACTAGTATTACACGAGGCAAATTCTCGTGGCCCGGTTTGACACTGGCCACGGAAACCTTGAAGACGTTCGGGGGGATCGACTGGCTGTGGAACAATGGTTCCTTCAGCTCCATTATCGTCCCCTTCCCCACGTCCACCTTCTGTTCGCCGATGGTGTACAATATGGTGCACGGGGTTTCGTCGGCCTGCAAAGAAAAGTCTGCGACGTGAGACATCCGAAAGGCAACGAAAACGGGAGATTATACATTTATATTGAAGGGGGCCGGTGTGGCAGATACCGTGAGGGCGTCGAGCTCAGCCAAAGAGGAGGCACCACCGAGCACGTCCGGTGCGGGAGCCGGTGCGGGAGCCGGTGCGGGAGCTGGTGCGGGAGCAGGTGCGGGAGCCGGTGCGGGAGCATGTGCTGCCAAGAAGTCAGCAAGGGGAAAGTCCTCTGCATATTTTTTTGGATTTTCCCTTGTCCAAGTGTGAACGCCCGTCACCAAGGAAGTAGATATATCTGCAATCGCCTGTTTTGCGGCAGCTACCGCTGTTGCGACTCTCTGAGATGATTTCTTCTCAACCGCAATCTCAACCTTCTTGTCGATGCTTTCTTCGGTTGACCTCCGTCTTTCCTTTTTCTCCTCCATGGTCTCACGGTAGTACTTCTTCCACGTGGCGCCGTCTCCGACACCGTGCACGCGTCCATACGACGGTCGAGTATCCACCGGTTGTCGTTTGAATATGTTCAACGCCCGGTTGAATGGAGTGTCCCACTTGGGCCTCGCCAATGCCTCAGACGGCGAGACGCTTTCGGCCGCAATCCGGTGTTGCTCTCTCTGCAAAAGGCACAAGGATCGTTTACAAATATGACTAACGTGTGCAGTCGAATTGATCAGAAACTAAAATTACCAGCAGTCTCATGAACTCCGTAATGACCGGTGTTGTCTCATAAACCTTCTTCAGTGGGTCCCAACGGTGGCGGACCCTCAGGACGTCACGCTCCTGCGGGACGGTGAAATCCGCCAAGGGGTCTAGGATGCCCAGACTCGTGGCTTCCGCGTCCTCCTTGGCCCATTTGGACATCTTTCCGCCGTAACCACGACTTCCGAGGTGGTGGGTCCCAATGTTCCTCTATTGAAGCCCCTTCATGTACTTAGACTTTTCTTTGGCAGCTTCGGCCTTGCAAGCCTCCTTGAATATTTGAAACTGCTCTTCCGTGGTTGTCGGACTTTCCTTTACAATCTCGGAGTAGGGTTCCCCGTCGTTGATCTTTGCTTTCACTCGATTTTTCCAGGCGGCCAACGCGTTGCTAAACTTGGTCATGGCGTGTTTGTTTATCATCTTCATTGCCGGGTCATTGTCTGGATCTTCATAATCCTTCTCATTCCGGCCCGGGAACAAGAATATCTGGTGAAACTTCTTTAGGAGGGAGCTCCTCATATTTTCTATCTTCTTTAGATTCTCATCGTTGATGGTGGCGGTTGTCCGTATGATGCAGCCTATTTGATTGCCATAGCACGCGCGCGCTTCCTCGGGCGCTTTTGGCTCAAAATTACCGTCGTCCACCTCCGTGACCACCAGTCTAGTAGTCCTGAGTTTGTTAGGAACCCGTTGCCTCTTTGCTTTCGGTTCTACACCGGCTCCGCTCCCCGAGGCAGCACCGGTCTCAGCGCCGGTCTCGATGCTGGTATGAATCTCAGCGCCGGTGTCAGTCTCAGCACCGGTCTGCATGTCGGTCTCAGCACCGGTCTGCGTGTCGGTCTCAGTCCCCGATGCCACCGGTGGGCTCAGCAACAACATCTGTTGATCGTCGGTCAAGCTAAAAAATTCGTCTGCCGCCCGGTAGACATCGTCGCAATCACCAGAACCCTGTCCTTCATCGTTGCTAGCCATGTTTCCTATGATTAAATCTAGTCAATTAATTCTAGACCTAATAAAATGAATAATGACATAAAAAAGGACTATTGTTTTGCAGGAATGTTGACTCCTTCCTGGTGCGGCAAATCCCGGGCACTCGATATGTCCTAGTTTGTAGCACAAGTCATGCCGAAATTCACGGAAAATTTCGGCATGACCTTTGCTAAAAAGTGGACAAATCGAGAACCTGAAATTTGCCAGAACAGAAATGAATCAACATTCCGGCAAAACATAGGCCACTCAGCATCATTCCCTGGAAACAACAAAGCCACTTGGGCACAATCGAACAACTTCAATGAAAAGATATAACATGACCACTTCAATGAAAAATAAAATTTGCCTAAATTCTTTTCCTTGAAAAATAGTGGTCTTTTCAAAAATCAAAAACCTTTGCCAATCTACTTAACCTGGCTTGTTAATCCAACAAACCTAATTAACCTACCTATTTAACCTAGTTAGTTAATCTAGTTTACCTAGAGAATTAACCCTAATTAAACTAGTTAACGCATCTAGTTCTCTGTCAAAGCCTAAAATAAATTTTTGCACTAATTAACATGGATAATTAACCTAATTAAACTAGTTAACCTGACTAGTTCTCTGTCAAAGCCCTAACTAAGTTTTTGCACTAACCTAGATAATTAACCTAATTAAACTAGTTAACCTAACTACTTCTCTATCAATGCCCTAACTAAATTTTTGCCCTAACCTAGATAATTAACCTAATTAAACTGGCTAACCTATGCATAAGAGAGAGAGGAGGGGTGGGGGCTTACAGATGATGGCTCCGGTGGTGGCGACGGAGGCAGTGGTGGCGAGGGAGGCAGGGGCGTCTCCGGTGACGGCGAGGGAGGCAGGGGCATCTCCGGTGACGGTGAGGAAGGTGGCGTCGACGGCGGCTCCGGTGGCGTCGACGAGGCCGCGCGGCTCCGTGGCGTTGGGGGCGGCTCCGGTGTCGTCGACGGCGCACGGCTCTGGTGGCGTCGTCGGCGGCGGCAAAGTGGGGCGAGGAATCGGGGAGACGGCGGCGCACGCGCGGGGTGGGTTTAAGGGACGATTTGGGGGAAGTGGTGGCCGGGGGGAAACGATTTTTTGGCTAAGTCAAACTTAGCGGTAGCACGTTTCGCAAAACGCGCTATAGCTAAGATAGCTATAGCGCTTTCTTCAAAACGGCTGCTGCTATAGCTATGTAAATTTCTTCCTTTTTAAATTTCCTATTCTGTTTCTATAGCGGGGGTCTAGGACACGCGCTGCAGCTACGTTAGCTATAGCGCCTCTTACAAACAAACGCTGCTGCTATGCCTTCCTCCGATTTTTCGCTTTTTCGTTTATTTTGCTTTACATTTTATTTTTCCCTTTCTCATTTTTCTATTTCTTTCATTTTCATTTAAATTTCTATTTGTTTTTCATCTTATTTTATTTCCGTTAGTAGTAGCGCTCTTCTAAGAAAACGCGCTGCTAACTGTGCTCTAGCAGTAGCGTGTTTCTTAGAAGATCGCTACTGCTATGCGTAGCCTAGCATTCTGCCAATGGGAATATTAGTAGTAGCGCTTTCTTTGCCACAAGCGCTACTCCTAAGTTTGTGTCTGTAGGCGCGGTTTTTATTTGGTCGCTACTGCTATATAGCACTAGCGCAGTTTTTTGACCCGCGCTGTTGCTAAATTTCTGTGTATAAGGTTTTCCCTAGTAGTGAACCCCTTTCGGAATTTCAAAGAACGATAATAGAAACATCGGCATACTAGTCAGTACCGAGTTAATCAATACTAGCTGATCTCCATAAGACATAAGCTTGCCCTTTCAGCAGCTCAGCTTTTTTCCAGTTCGATCTTCGATACACTTCCATTCTTTGTTGGATAACTTATGGTGATTTATCGGTATGCCCAAATAACTAAATGGTAAAGAACCTAATTCACACCCGAACAATTATCTATACGTGTCTTGCTCGTCTTTGGCCTTCCCAAAGCAGAACAACTTGCTCTTGCGAAAGTTTATCTTTAAACCTGATAGTTGTTCGAAGAGACATAAATGAGTTTCATATTGCGCTCCTTAGCAATATCATGCTCCATGAATAAGATAGTGTCGTCAACGTACTATAAGATGGATACTCCTCCATCAACCAGATGAGGGACTAACTCCTCCACCTGACCATGCTGCTTGTCCCTACCAATAAGAATGGCCAGCATATCGGCCATTATATTAAACAAGAGAGGAGACATGGAACCCCCATGTCTCAAACCCTTGTGTGTCTGAAAATAATGACCGATATCATCGTTAACCTTGATGCCGACACTACCCTTCTGGATTTGAGACCCCACTTCGTTCCGCCAGGCGTCACTAAATCCTTTCATGCGCATTGCCTGCTGACGAAAAAGCCACTTAACTTTATCATATGCCTTCTCAAAATCCACTTTGAAGATAACCCATCTAGCTTCTTTGAATGAATATCATGAAGCGTCTCATGCAAGACCACCACCCCTTCAAGTATGTGTCGCCCTGGCATGAACGCTGTCTGACTCGGTTGTACCACTGAATGAGCAATCTGTGTCAATCTATTGGTACCCACCTTTGTGAAAAATTTGAAACTCACATTGAGAAGACATATGGGCCTAAATTGCTCGATCTGAACTACCTCTTCTTTCTTTGGCAACAGCGTAATCATAACAAAGTTAAGATGAAACAGCTCCAAATGACCGCTAAAGAAATCATGAAACATAGGCATCAGATCAACCTAAATAATATGCCAACATTTCTTATAGAATTCAGCTAGAAACCCGTCTGGTCCCGGTGCTTTATTCGGTTTCATTTGCGAGATTGCATCCAGAACCTCTTTCTCAGTAAAGGGTGCACAAAGAATATCATTCTCCTCCACCTGGAGCTGAGGTATATCTCCAATAACAGATTCATCTAGGGCCACCATGCTTGCTTCCGGATGCCCAAATTTTTTTTATAGTAATTAGAGATATAAGCTTTCAGATTCTCATGTCCCACAATTGTCTCCTCGTCCCGCTCAAGCAGTATGATTTTCTTCTTCCTATGTTTACCATTCGCAATCATATAGAAAAATTGTGTATTGTCATCCCCTTGAACAACCTTAAGTACTTTAGCACGCAATGCCCACTTGAGCTCTTCTTCTTTAAGAAGAGCTCGTAAGCCTTGTTCAGCTCTTGGAGCTTTGCTCATCAACCGTAAGAAGGTTACTTTCAGCTTTTAAATCTAGCGCTTCAATTAATTGAGTGAGTCGCTTTTTTCCTAGTTTATAAATACTGTACAAGTAGTAGGAAGCTCTAGAGTAGGTACCTGCAGGCGCGGAGGATTACTTGACCGGGCTTGATGCCAGGCCTCGAAAACAAATTGTACCACACCCCCGCCGCGCACAGACCCCCTGCTTTCACATCACAGCTAGCTTGGATCAACCACGTATGACGAACCCGGGAAATCATTAGAGCATCCCCAACAGAAGATCAACCTCTGCAAGTGAAAGAAGATGTAATGTAGTACGTACCGGCGGCGGGCTTGTGGTACGCGACCCAATCCAGCGCCGACTCGAGCGTCGTTTTCCTCACCACCCCGTTCCTTCGGTCTTCCTCAAGCTGGTTTAGTTCTGAGAGGTACGCCCCGTACGCACTCAGCCCATGCGGTTCGCTGCGCGCCATCACCGATCTCTCTCTCTCTTCTTCTTGTTCGATTGATTGACTGATTTCCCTTTTCTTTTCTCGACTGACAAGGCAAGAGAAGAGAGATGTCCGTCCTTTTATTTAGGCACTGGGCGTGGTGAGAAGAGACGTCTGATTCAGTGCCGAAATTACGTCTATGCCTTGTCCGATTTTGATACGACGCAACTTCATGATTCGGAGCGAATCAACCTGTGGTTGAGATGGTTAGGTGGACAGTGGTGTCCCAACCCAACAGGGTTCAAATCCTGGTGCTCGCACTATTTCTATATTTATCTCAGAATTTCCGGCGATTCGCTTTCAGTAGGAGGAGACGTTTCCGTTGACGACGAGGTGCCTACGGTGGCTTCGTAAATCTCAAGATGATATGCCGGCTCAGTCTCTTGAAGGTGCTCATAGGGATAGGATATGTGTGTGTGCGTTTATAGGGATGGCTGTATGTGCATGTATATGAGTGCTTGTGTCTGATGCTCAAAGAAAAACTTCACGATTCGGACAAAGTTCACATAGGGAGAAACAACACGACTGCCCAGAAAACCCTATTTGCCGCTCTCTGCGGCAAAATGTCGGGGTACCGCACAGGGTATCGAGCGAGCGCAGGCGGGTGGGCCGGCCTGTTTTAAGCGTTCCCATGTATCGGTTTTGGGAACCTTCTATGATTGTTCCTAGCCGGTTTTTTCCGGTTTTGGGAACCTTCTATGATTGTTCCTAGCCGGTTTTTTCCGGTTTTGGGAACCTTCTAGAAGGTTCCTGAACAGGTTTTCTTTTTCATTTTGTTTTTGTTTTCATTTTTTTCTTTTAGTTTTTATTTTTTTCTCTTTCTTTTTTCTTCTTTTTTCTTTCTTCTTGCTATTTTGTTGTTGATTTTTTTTCAATTTTCAACACGTGTTTAAAAAAAAAATTAAAAAGTGAAAATTTGAGATTATGTTCATTCTTTTAGAAACTGATCCCGTTTCCAATTTTTTGTTCCGAAATTTCGTAAAAGTTTAGAATTTTGAAAATTGTTCACTTATTTTGAAAAACTGTTCATCTTTTTAAATTTTGTTCAGAAACTAAAATATGTTTGGTTTTAAGAAATATGTTCCTGTTTTCAAAACTTGTTCAAAACATATTTCATGTTTCAAATATTGCTAGCAAATTCAAAAAGTGTTCGTGTTTTTAAATCAATTTTTTTAAAAAAATTCATGTTTCCAAAAAACATTCAGTTTTTGAAAAAATGTTCTCAAAATTCAAAAAAACTTATTGTTACACAAAAAGGTTCAAAACTTTCGAAATTCAGAAAATGTAATGGATTTCAATTTTTTGTTCACATATTCAAAAAATGTTCGCGCTTCCAAATTTGGTCAGAATTTTTAAAATTTTGTTCTCAAGATTCAAAAAATGTTCGTCATTTAAAAAATAGTTCGCGCTTCCAAATTTGTTTGGGATTTTTCAAAATTGTTCTCCGTTTTAAAATTTGTTATCGAGATTTTCAATAAACGTTCATGCTTTAAAAAAATTGCCCGCGCTTCCAAATTTGTTCTCAAGATTTAAAATTTGTTCGTGCTTTAAAAACTGTTCACAAATCGCAAAAATGTTCATGTTTTCGAAAAATCTGTGGGAAATTCAAAATTTGTTCAATTTCATAAAATTTGCTCACATATTCAAAAAGTGTTCATGTTTCAATATTTGTTCACACATTCAAAAAATTGTCCGCATGTTTAATTTTTGTCATTCAAAAAATTGTCCGCATGTTTAATATTTGTCATTCAAAAAAATGTTGCTGTTTCCGAAAATGTTTCACATATTCCAAAAAATACTGCAGTTTGGAAAATTTGTAATCGGCTGAATTGGTTTTAAATTATGGAATTGGCTGAATTGTTTTTATTTTTTGCCGCGGTCACAGTATATTTAAATTCGCGCTGCTATTCTATCACAGCAGCTTGGCTGGCGCAGTCGCTAGAGCATCACCTGCTACTATTGAAGGTGGTGGGTTCGAATCCATGCTACAGTACGCGGTTTTTTTTTTGGGCGAATTTTTCATTCTTCGACGGAGACAGCGAATGGGCCGGCCCAGTTTGCACAAACCCTGTGCGTCGCGCGACCTATTGGCCGCAAAATGCGCCACATAGGAGGTCTCCGACTGCCCATCGGACCGCCGTCCATGGGCAAAACATACTGGGCCGGAAACTTCCGTCTGTGCAGGCCAAACCCATACCCATCAGTCAGCCCATCGCGGGTAAAAAAAGGCCATCGCCGAGTCTCCTCTCGCCGTAGAGGGGTTGCCGTCGACAGCGACGGCTCGGACACCCGGAGCACTAACACTAACAGGATGCTCGGCGACCGTCGAGACGGCCAAGATTTCCGGACAAAGTACGGCTACCCCTCGCCGCAGCCTCGATACCAGATCTGTGCCCATGAGGTACATACTCCCTTTGTCCGAAAATACTTGTCATCAAAATGGAGAAAAAGAGATGTATCTAGAACTAAAATACATCTAGATACGTCCCCTTTTATTCATTTTGATGACAAGTATTTCCGGACGTAGGGAGTACATCTCGTTTGATAGCAATTTCCAGTATGTTCGATGCCGCTAGTTAATTAGTTTTATGGTCCACTGATTTAGTTTCTGCCAATTTCTGCAATGGGAAGGAGGATGCGGATGTGGCAGAGCTCAAAGGGCTACACGCTAGGAGGATGTGAAGCACATTCAGAATAGAGAAAAATTCACTGTATTTCACTAAACTTGAGCTGGGTGACAGTTTGGTACCACTACTTTAAAATACCCTAACTATGGTCCAAGTACTTGCGTACAAGGTTCACTTTGATCCATTTGTACAATTCCGTTTACGTATTTGCTGACTTGGCCGAGTCAACGGCCGCCAGCTCGCTTTGACCGCCACCTGGTCTATCCTAGGGTGAATACTAGTCGATCCGGGGGTGTTTTTGCAAAAACGCCATGACCATTGGCTGTCTCCCTCCCCTCACGCACCCGCTCGCTGTCTCCTCTCCTCCTGCACCCTCTCTGCTCGTCGTCGCTGCCGGTTTGTTACCCGCTCGCCGTTGGAGTTGCCATGCCTCGGTTTGTCACCACGCAGAAGCAAGAACGTATTTAGCCTGACTGGCCGAGGGGCAAGCAGCAGTGGCTCGCGCTGCGCCTAGGCGACCTCGGCTGCGCGTCCGCCGCCGCGTCACGGGCCGAGCGCCCGTCGCCGGAAGAGGAGGGAGAGGAGGGACGTGGGCGGCGGAGGCAGCGGCGTCGCGCCTGCTGGGGACGTGTGGTGCACGTGCACCCAGGGGATTCCCTTCGCCGCCGAGGCGTCGTCCGTGGACTGCATTGTGGCGCGCCACCACACGGCGGCTCCGGGCCGCCGCGGGGACGGGGAGAGGCGACACCGGGAGGTTTGTACTGGCTTTTTCTTGCTTCTGCTTGATTTTCCGATGTGGAGATGGCCACTTTGTGTCTCCCCGTGCTGAAACTTTGAACGAATTTCCAACTGAATCTCCATCCTGTTCTGAACCGACTTCTGATTTCCGTTTGACAGAGGACCGCCGAGCAGCGGGCGCGCAGGGTCACCATGCGGGAGCACACCGTAGGTGGTTTCAGACTATCAGGGGTCCATGCTCAATCTTATGCTACTAGTAGCCATCATATGTAGCCCATGGTCGATAACATGAACTACGAGGTACCCCCTACCACCCTCCACAATGTGCAGCAGATTTCAGTTTGCACACCATCATCTTGCTCAAGTCTACATTGTCTCTCAACCACATCGTTTACAGGAGCTACTCGCGCTGGAGGACAAGATTGGCTACGTAAGCACAGGGCTGCGCGAAGACGAGATCGTCCGCGGCCTTAGGGTTGGCAAAAACCTGCCGTTCGACCGCAAGCATTTCTCAACAGAGACGAAGCGGAGCTGCAGCATTTGCCAAGTTTGACGATGAACCTGCTCCTTTCGATTCAGTCCCCATGTCACATCGGCATCGGCTCTTCACAAGTTAACATGAACTTGCAAATCATTGCAATTTTTCAGGAAGAGTTTGAAGCGAGTGAGGAGGTAGGGAGGTTGAGCTGCGGCCACGGCTACCATGTGCACTGCATCAAGCAGTGGCTCTCCCGGAAGAACGCCTGCCCACTTTGCAAGACCGCCGTCTCAAAACCATGAGATAGATCATAGTCCTAGATCCCTACGCCACACAGTTTCTTTTTCTCTGGTATAATACATGTATTCATGTCGCATCTGAAAGGGTGCTTGTTCTTGTATACATAGTTGTGCTAATACAGCCCCCTCTGATGCTCTGCATATACTCATTGTTGTTGTAAAAAAATACACAGGCACACATGCATATAGAAATGATATTGGCCTCATCGTCTTGAATTGCATCTCAGTTACGGCCTCGTGCATTTCCCGCTGACGAGCTTCAGGCAGCTTCTTACGGCGAGCGACTGCGCCCGTGGGTGCCGCGCCAACGGTGACGGCGGCGGCAATGGCGACGGTGGCATCGTCTTCCTTCTTGACGTCGCCACCGATGAGCCTTTCACCATCGCGGCTCTCCTCGACGTGTGCGCGCACTGTAAGCCGTCGCGCGGCCTCTGCTGCCCCGCCGCGCTCTCGTCGTCCACGGCATGTAATTCAAGCCCGAGCTCCCTCTCGATTGCCTCGGCGCGCATGATCATCTCCTTCTCGCCGGCCCGCCGCGCCTCCACCCACGCCTCGGCCGCCGCCACCTTCTTGTCGGCGACCGCGCGGACCACCTCGGCGCGGCGGTCAGGTACTCGTACTCGAACCTCGGGAGCGTCACGTTCCCGGACCTCCGCGGCGCCATGGACGCCCTCTCCACCGCCGTGCCATCGACGGCGGCCCTCAGCCTCCCCGTCACCGTGGCCTCCGACGCCCTCGCCGCCTCCAGCTCCCTGATCGAGCCCCTGATCCTCTGCTCGGCGGCGGCGATCTCGGCGTCCACGCTGTCCGCGTCGTCCAGGACGCACTGGCCCTCCTGCTCCATCAGCGCTTTCTCCTTCTCTGCCGCCTCGGTCTCCTCCTCCAGCTGCCGCAGCGTCGCCTCCAGGTCGGCGAGGATCTCGCCGGCCATCTCGTTGGCGGCCGTGACGGCGCCAGCCGGCACTTGGCGTCGCGCAGCGCGGCTTCCAGCTGCCGCACCTGCGCTCCGGCCTTCTTCTCCTGCCCTCCAGCCGGCCGATCTCCTCGGCGAGGCGCGCCGCCTCCGTGCGCGTGCGCTCCATGGACGCCGTGAACTGGAGGCTCTCTCCTTTGGCGGACTCGAGCTCCGCCCGCGCCATGTCCAGCTTGGCCTCCGTCGCCTGCAGAGACGGCGTGCTGTCGTGTCCCTCGTCCATGATCTCTGAGTCCGAGGAGTGACCGAAGCCGTGGCGGAGCCGTCTGCCGTCGGAGCTCGCCGCCGTGAGCCACGCTTCGAGCTCACTCGACACGCTCTGGCTCTGGGACCAAGCCTACCTTGACGACCTTGGGCAGCGTGGCTCGCCGCCGGGGCTTCCCGCGGCGCCGCACGTCGCTGCTCTGGCTCTGTCTCTGGCCGAAGATGCTCATGCCGTCGCCCACCGACACCGACTCGTAGCCGCCGCCGTAGCCCCGCGCCGTCTAGATCCTCGCGCCCTCCATTGCCGCCATAGTTTGCTCGGAGCAATGGAGGCCAGTCAGGCTAAATACGTTCTTGCTTCTGCGTGGTGACAAACCGGGGCATGGCAACTCCAACGGCGAGCGGGTAACAAACCGGCAGCGAGCGGGTGCGTGAGGAGAGGGAGACAGCGAATGGTCATGGCGTTTTTGCAAAAACACCCCCGGATCGACTAGTATTCACCCCAGGATCAACCGGGTGGCGGTCAAAGCGAGCTGGCGGCCGTTGACTCGGCCAAGTCAGCAAATACGTACACGGAATCGTACAAATGGACCAAAGTGAACCCTGTGCGTAAGTACTTGGACGTAGTTAGGGTATTTTGAAGTAGTGGTACCAAACTGTCACCCGGCTCAAGTTTAGTGGCGTACAATGAATTTTTCTCTTCAGAGTATGTTTCAGGTACAGAAATTATCGCCTACAGCTAGTGTTAACCCAAAGAACTGGACTCAAGATTGTAATGAAGCTTTGTGTTTGATCTCTTTGCCGTGAGGATTTTACAGAGTGCATACAACCACTTAACACCAAAAGACTGAAACAGAACAATCCCACACCAGTTTCAGAGTTGCGACCCAAACTGTGTTTTACAGTTTGACCGGGAATGCTACCGGTCTCTGGACTCAAATTCAGAACACAAGAAGCTGTCATGACAATCACAATGATACCGAGATCAAAATTTCTGAATCAAGCTGTGTTTGTTTCTTTTTGGTATTATTATTAGAGTAGTCAAGTAGAGCAACTTCCTGTTACGACCAATTAACACGATGCACCAAGTCAGCATAATTCAAACAAAATGGTCATCTTTGCCCAGTAAAAAATGTCACAAAACTAGAGCTTCTTTTTTTTATCTGGGAAGGGTGATGAATGACGGAGGCTAGATAAATAGGCCACGGATCCATGGGCATCACGTCAACCAAGAACGGGCCAAACCTGGAGCGGGGAATAAGGAGGAGTGATGAGACTGCTACGGAGACAATGGCTATGATTGTGGGAGATCCTCAAATGGATATCAGAGCTGCAAGATGCAGAAAAGGCGGATGCAAGCAATGTTGTGGCATTAGTGTCACTGGCAGGGAAGCATGAGAGATTATTGACCTTAATATGAGAGGATCAGTGCATCTCTCTTCTAATTGATAGTATCAACTATTACTAGGAATTGAGCAATTATTGCAGTTTCTGTATAAGCATCACAATCCTGGTAGCAATATTACATAAACATGACAATGCACGAGTCATGTTAGATGATAAAACAAAAGTGTGAGAAGATAGGGTGACATCTTACAACTTATAGCTCCCTCCAGTAATAGCATAACTGTACTGACAGTGAGTCTTGTGTCTTTGGACCATTTTCACACAATCCGGAACCATTTGCCGATTTTACCCCATTTCAACAGAATACCTGCCGCGAATCCAACGCCAAAGCCCACCCCAGCAAAGAGAAACAAAATGACATCAACATGATCTTTGGATATGCTTACTTGTGCCTCATTTGTGTTACTTGAATTACCACATGGTTTGGACAAAGGTGGTCCACAGAGCCCTGGATTCCCTTCATATGAAGTGTACTCAAACGTTGCAAACTGACGTGACTGTGGTATCCTTCCATCCAGCCTATTTCCAGACAAGTTCAGGGTGCTAAGAAATGTTAAATTTGTTAGCTCTTGTGGAATCTCCCCAGAAAGCTTGTTCCATGATAGGTCTAGCGATTCCAGTTGACGCATCTCACCAATTTGTGGTGGAATCCTTCCTGTAAATGCATTGTAGGACATGTTCAATATGTGTAGTGAAACTAGACTTCCAACTGATTCGGAAATGTCACCCTCCAATGCATTATTTGAGAAGTCAATTGCGGTTAAGGTAGTCAAGACTTCTTCAAAAGTCACATATTGACCTTTGTATGTGATTGCAACAGTATCATGGTAGTCTCCGTATATCTGATGCATTAAGATATTTCCCGTCTCACTAAACTTTGCCATCATAGATGCGAACCTCTCGAACCATTGCGGATCCAAATTGCCAGAGAAATTGTTTGAAGCTATATCAAAGATTTGTATCTTTGAGAAGTATTCCCTGGATTTTCTATCTCTGGCAGGATAAGTAAGCGAGCCATAGAACAGGTTGGATCCCAGAACGATGATACGAAGATCAGAGAGCCTACCCAGCCAAAATGGGAAAGTACCAACCATCCGATTGTTTCCAATGTCAAGAATCCCCAAGTCAGCGCAGTTGGAAAGAGACCTAGGAAGTTGCCCTTGAATATTATTGCCATGTAAATCTATTGTCTGGAGATTACAGTGGTGACTAACATTATCCTACAATGTTCCCTCAAACTGATTCTCCCTCAAATTTAATACGACTAAGCTTCTACCTTCTATCAGGCAGGAGGGTATTAACCCACTGAAGTTGTTGTATGACAGGTCAAGGACTTTGAGGTTGCTTGCATCACAAACTGAATCCGGTATATGCCCACTTATGTTATTTTTTGACAACTTGAGATACACAGTTTGAGAAAGATAAGCAGTGAAATTTGGCATAATAGAAGAGAATCTATTGTTTGAATAATCCACTGCTTTCAACAGATTTGGCATCGGGGCCTGGCCTTGAAGTCTATTGGAGCTGAGATCAAGAGAATCCAAACGACTGTATGGGAGTAGATATGAAGTGAGTTGCATATGTGTGAACATGTTGTTCGAAAGATCTAATTGTGTAAGGCTATCATCCCACGTCTCCCATATCCATTGGGGTATAGTACCCTGCATTATGTTGTTCGAAAGGTCCAGTGTATGGATATGGTTGATATGCATCAAGAATCTAGGCATTGTTATCAAGTTGCAAGACACCAGTACTAATATTGAGAGCTTAGGTAGTAAGGGCACTGTTGATTTATTGCCTTCTCCATCCAAGACGGATAACCTGTTGTTTGATAGATCCAAGAAATCAAGCTTTCGTAACTTCCAAAGTGAATTCAGTTCTACCAAACCTGTTAAGTTGTTCGAGCTAAGATCCAGCTCTATCAAACTTGTGAGTTGAAAGAATGATCCAGGAATCTGTCCGCTAATTTGATTTTGACCCAAAGAAACAATTATCATATGTGAATATAGAGTATCAAACTCTTGTATTGGTCCAGAAAGCTGGTTTGATGAAAGCTCCAACTGTAACATGGCTGGCAAAGTGAATAGATATGTTGGAATCTCTCCTGGAAATAGAGTTAACAACCTAGTGAAGTCCACAAAATGCATAATGAATCATAAACCAAAGTTTGAGACGATCTTAAGAGGCCAAATACTTTAACTAGTGCTAGGAATTAGTGAATAGAATTTTTTTGTACGCCCCTCAGAGTGCATCTTTTTGTATTACAAGAATACACTGAGAGTGAGCAAAAGATAGATTCTTGCATAGTTTTTTTAAAAATCAAGATAAGCATCAATTGAATATTTCTGCACCTGTCTAAAAGTAGAACATCGGCACACACAATATTTTCTCGGAAAGCTTGGAAAACATCTCTTAGAATTAGTAATCTATTTTCAGACAATTTCATTAATCTTTTCTTGATAGTTTTATTTTTTTTAAAGCCTGACCTATATGCTCTTTAACATTCGCATCATTCCCTGAAAAGAAGTGTTAGTGGAAGGACTGTTGTGTTCAAGTAAAAATATTAAGACTCTTACTTTTTCAATCAAAACCATTGTATTTTGCAGACATCCGCAAGGCGTTTTGCTTCATAATTATGTGCAACGTAAGTCAAAATATATCAAATAATGCAATGTTAAACCATCAGTGCAATAAAATTTTCTCATGTTATAATATTAAAGCATTTGTCAACATTGTTCAGAAATAAAATGATTAATTACGCTTGGGGTATATGGCAAGCGAAATAAACATGATGTCCATCATATTATAGATAACAAGTCATATTCTTCAAAAACGAAATTGCAGTCCTTATTCATAATGGTATCTATACCCATGGAGCTGGTTGTCCCCTTTTCATGCCAGGGAGGTAATGGAGCGGTTGACGTTGATTTTCGATGGGCACCATTTTACTTTTCTAGTTTATAATAAATTTCATTTGGACAAAATTAAGGTCGAACTAACTTTATATGTTTTAGTAATAGTAACTTGCACAAACATAATCTTTTTCTCGCTCGATGTTCTGTATTCTTTTTGTTAGGAAGGATGGTTGATGACTTGCTAGTGGATTGTAAACTCTGAAGTCAGTGAGTATTATCATTTGGTAACAATATCATGGTATCTATTTTTTTATACTCAAAACTTCAACACAGTTTGTCATAGAAGTTTTATACGATGTGTCACATGTCTAGCATCGGTTAATTAGGAGCAAATATTTTATTTATTATTCATGACAAAGAGAAGCAAGTGTTTATTTTCGTCATTTGTTTTTATTCTAGCTATGATGTGAATACTTGGGTTGTGAATTGAATCTTACCTCTGAGATCATTCTGCGAAAGATCCAGATAAATCAGCTGAGTCAAGTTCACAATTGTACTTGGTATTCTGCCAGAAAACCTGCAGCCTGTTAGTACTAATACCGTCAAATTGTTGAGATGTCCAAAATCTGTTGTTAATGGACCTGATAATTCACTATAAGAAATTTCCAATCTTCTTAGTTTCTTGAGATTGCCAATTGAAGATGGTATTGTCCCAGAGAAGGCACAATCAGAGATTCTCAAGGAAGTCAACTTGTTGAGGTTCCCAATTGATGATGGTATTTGCCCAAAGAAACCACAGAAAGTCATCTCCAAACTTGTCAAGTTGGTGAGGTTGCCAATCAAAGGGGGCATTATCTTGGAGGAATAGCAATCAGAGAGTTGCAAGCTTGTCAAGTTCTTAAGGCTACTAATCCATGAGAAAAATGGTGCTAACTCTCCCGAAAATTGAGCAAAAGAGAGCTCCAAATTTTGCAAGGAGTTGAGCTTGTTGAGAAATAAATCATTCAGCTCCATAGAAATTGACCCTCCTTCAAGACCTAGCTCACTCAGAGACAGAAGATTGCTAAAAGAGCTCAGCCTGACACCAGAGAAATTAGTGTACTGTAGATTCAAAGTCTCCAAAGAAGCCCCACTTGGAAATTCTGGTAAATGCCCTGACAGTTGTTCGTTGTGTGACACATCAAGGACTCTTATATTCTTGAGTTGAAAGATTTTCCAAGGAAACCAGCCACTGAAGTTGTTATAGCTGAGTTGAAGAACACTTAAATTGAGAAAGTACGTGAAGAATTCAGGAACCGCACCAGAAATTCCACCATTAAGCTTGAGGTTGACCACCGTAAGGGATCTAAGACTTGACAGAGAGGAGTGGATTGGACCATACCATGGAGTTGGCAGTACACCATGCTGAGAATCTGAAGATGGGGGACAGCTTTACCTAGAGCACTGCTCCAGTCCTCTCCGCTACTAGATATGTCCATTCCATCAAGGTACAACTCCCTCAGATTGTTGAGGTTTGCCAGTAAGGTCTCAAAGCTGGGCTCTCGTAACAGCAGAAAGTTGTAGCCATCCAAGATAGAATAGAGATCTCTGATCTTATAAGATTCAATGTTATGCAGTGAAGAAAGGTCCAATGATACGAGGTTTGTGAGTTTGCCAATGGCGATAGGAATCTGACCGTAGAAGCCTGAATAAGAAAGGTTGAGGTGAGTGAGCTTGGATAGCCTCTTGAAGCCATCTGCCGGAATGCGAGATCCACCCAAATCGTTCATGCTGAGGTCGAGGTAGCGTACGGAGGTGAGGTTGAATAGCGCGGTATGGCATCCGTAGCTGTAGAGGCCATGGCCGCCGAGGTCAAGAACGGTGACGCTGCCGCCTCCGCCAGATACGCCATCATCACAGCCAATGAGCCAACGCCCTCCCAGCTGCAGCAGTCGGTACCAGGTTGCCATGATGGCAGGGTGGTGGTGGAGTAGTCGAAGATGAAGGACTGCTTTAGTTCGAGAAGTGCTGCAGCCTGGTCTGGATGGCAGTAAGAAGAATCTCTTGTATTACCATGGCCGTGCCCATGAGAAGATGTGGCTTGCCAGAATAGTTGGATCACTACGAATAGAGGAAGTAGGCGTGTAGCATGAGCCATCGGTTCGTTTCCGAACTGCAACCAGGCTCCTAAGGATGTTATAGAACATAGCACCATCTCTCTTTGCGAGAAATGAAATCGTCTAGCCCTTCCACTAGCAACACATGTGTTTGTTTTTCCTAAAGAGAGCCAACAGATGTGGTGCCATCCTGTAGTAATGTTATTAATCATGATGTTGATGACTTTGAACTCTGACCAAGTCTTCGGCCTCAAGCTTCAACGATCAATTCAGAATTAATCTGACGGCCTACTAGGGTGTACAGGTCAGTGTTTTTTTAAAATTATTAGAGCTCAGTCCAATGTTGACCGGCGGATGATCACAATAAAGCGCCTGTGATGAATTTCAGGGATCTCTTGGATCTTATTGGCCATGAGAAGATGGCTAGCGAGTAGTAGAGCTTTATCAGTATGGAAGTAGGCGAGTAGCATCGAGCATGAGCCATCGGTTTGTTTCCGAACTACAACCATACTCTCGAGAAAGATATGTACATCGCATCGTACAAGTGTAAAGCGCCTGAGAAGAATTCTATCGAATCTCTTGGATTATCTATTGGATTATCTTTGCAGGCGCTTTATTCTCATTATCGATCAATCAACATTGGACTGGGCTCTCATAAAAAAAAATATTTACTGACATGTACACCCTCTTAGCACGTCAGATATTCTGACTTGATCTCTAAAGCATCAAATATAAGACATTTACTGACCTGTACGCCCTCTTAGCACGTCAAATATTCTGACTTGATTTCGGAAGCATCAAATATAAGATATTTACTGACCTGTACGCCCTCTTAGCACGTCAAATATTCTGACTTGATCTCGGAAGCATCAAATATAAGATATTTACTGACCTGTACGCCCTCTTAGCACGTCAGATATTCTAACTTGATCTATAAGATATTTACTGACCTGTACCCCCTCTTAGCAGGCATCAGTTCAAACTTCAAAGTCATCAGCATCAGTCACCAGGAGGGTTCTTCTATTATATACCCCCTACGAGGGTCAGATCATTTCCAGCTTGACTCCAGCAAAAGCGAGAGAAAAAAAGATCTACCGAGTCTCTCAAAAAACATTTGCTAAAAAAAATGACTCTCAAAAAAACAAATACCAATTCTCTCGCGGAAGCCAACGAGGAAAAAATGTCTCTCGCTGGAGTGGGAAAAAACCCAGAAGTGCGCCCTTCCTCGCCCAGGCTGCTCAGAGACCCTCTCGACGGCAACGACTTGTGCTCAAGGTATGACTACCACTCGCCGGAGCTCGCCAAGCTTCCGCGGCCTTGTACGGGATCTGATCCCATGACCACGAGATAGAATATATCTCGCTTCATCCTCTACGGATTTCTGCTCAGATACGGTGCCTCTAACCCCAACCCAACCCAATTAACCAATACCGTGGCTGATTAATTTATGTTCTGGAAGGGGAAGCACGAGGTAGCACTACTTCAGAGCTCAGTCAAATTCTGTTTCAGTTCATGTACCCAACCAACTGGTGCAGCAACCATGCCATTTGGGGCTACAGTATAGTTTAGCATCATGTTTGACATGAATGATGATTATCTTGTTACAGAGTGCGGAGGGGCTGAGGATCGCAACTCTTCTCTAGCATCTTTGTCTAAGATTTCCTTTTTTGGGGAACAAAAGAACATCTCTATCACTTAATAATTCATTAAGTGGGATAGAATTCTGTACAGAGCGCATGAAACCACTTGACACCAACAGACCTATGAACAGAACAATCCCAAATCAACTTCGGAGTTGCGACCCAGATTGTACTCTATTTGTTTTACAGCAAGTACTAGCAGTCTCTGAACTCAAGTCTATAATACAAGCACAGAACCTGCCATGACAATCGATAGATCAACATCCCATCACGGTCGTACCACGATCTTGATGCTTGAATTTCTGAGCTAAAAAGGAAAATGAGGCACTGCAGCCGAAATAAAATCAAGTTGTATTTGTTTCTGTTTGGTTTTCTTTTATTTAGGACCCTGATAAGTGCCACACGTGTGGCACGAATACATGGCAACTCCAAACATTTTTATGGCAAATTTAGTGACGCGAGAATGACAGTTCAAGCATGAGAACTTCTTTCCGATTGGCAAGTTTCAGTTTTTTATTTTTTTGGGTTTATTTTTTCTTTTCGGATGGCAAATTCATTAGTTGTAAACAACATCATGAACGGAGTGATTCATGTCACAAGGGTGGCACTTATCATTTGGATTTATTTAAGTTCAGTAGAAAAACTTCCTGTTTGAGCCAACTAACATATTTCACCTTTTCGATACAACCCCCTTAAATACAAGGACGGATAAGATCGTCCCATACCCCTTCATAAAAAAAATGCACGATCACCGTTTCACTAAAAACCCAACACGTCCGTGCGCGACGTGGGCATACACGCGCCGTGTCGCGCACGACATACTAGTACGCCTAACGTGTACGTACCTGTATATATGTCAGTACGGCCCGCGTGGCATCGGTTAAGCGGCGCTTCCTGCTGTCAAAGCGCATCGCCCGGCCCACGTCGCGTTAGTCAAGGCGGCGGTTCCTGAGGTAGCCCTCCGACTCCCGAGGCCGCCATTAATACCGTTGTTACTCTGGCATCGTCCACCCACCTACCCGCCGCCCGTCCTTTGGATATAAATACCGACCACGCCGGCCCTCCACATCATCGATGCCATCTGCCTCTCTCTCCCCCAGCAAGCGCGCTTTTCTCCTCCACCCCCCACCGACGCTCTCTTCTCCCTGCAGTGATGGCGTCCTCCGGCGTCAGGAGCAGCGGAACTCTTCCGTGCAGTGCTTGGCCGTCAAGCTTGGGCGTGCCGGAGAAGGAGGAGCTCTTCTGTTTTGTCCTCCTCGTGATGCCGGGGTGCCATCTTTTGAAAGACTTCCAGATTAGAGCATCTCCAGCCGCGCCCCCAGAACGGCCTCCCCAGTCGATGTTTTTGCGCCGGCGCCGAAAAAACGGCCTAGTCGCGCCCCCAGGAGCCCGTTTTTCGCCGGCTTGGGCCGAAATCAGCGCCGGCAGACCCAGGCCGAACCCGGCTCGCTAGGAGGCGCCCGGGGCCGCCGGGGCGAGTGGTTTTGGCGCGAAACAGCCGCGGGCCCGCCGAATCAGCGAGACGGGCGCTTCGTCGCCCTCATCGCCTCGGTTTCCGTAGGAATCAATGCCAAGGCTGCCGCGCTGCCGCCACCGGTCAGCCTTGCCATTGATTCCTCACGGGTGGCGCGTCACGGGGCGGCGCGGCGACGCTTCCCTTCCCGCCACGCGTACACATGGGCACGGCTATATAAGCTGGTGGCCTCCCTCGCCTCTGGCCACACCAGCCCTAGCCGCCAAGCTCTCCCTCTCCCGTGCGCCGCCGCCGCCGAGCCATGGAATCAGACTTTTGACCGGTCGTACTCCATCGCCCTGAGACCTACCGTGTGGAACGAACCGACACACTTCCTCTTATGGGTCTCCTGGTTGGTGATCTCCGCCACCCATGTCCCTCACGAGTGTTGCCGGACGACGAGGTAGGTCCTCTGTGGCGGCCGCGGTGAAGGGAGCTCCGGGAAATCGGTGAATTAGGTCAGGGCGGGCGGCTCGAGGATGCGCCACTAGATGACGACCCGCGGGCGTGCGGCGCGGATCCGCGATGCGGATAGGCGGCGCGAACCTCCGCCAACATGTCTGGCCATTGGGAGGAGAGGGGCGGCGGGGAACGGCGAAGGACGCGCCGGCGGCCGAGCGAGAGGGAGAAGAGGAGGCAGAGGACAGGAAGAGAGGGAGAGATTTTCTTTTTTTACTCGGCCGCCGAGCCGTGGAGTAGATATTGGAAGTTTCACGGCAGCCAAGTATATTTTTTACTCCACTATGCGCTATTGGGGATCGGTTAGGTCCTGGTTAGAGGAGTAAAACTGGGATTTTACTCCACAATGGCATCTTTTTTTTTCACATGCTTGATCCTTCCTCTGTTTTTTCTGCCTATAGGGTCGTGAGCATTCATGCATGTGGCCTTTTCAACAAGGTCCCCTGTTCTCTTAATAGCACAATTTGGACGCACAAGAACACATACTGTAATATTACCATGATTTAGTCATGTACCCTGGTACCTGTCTCAAAACATTAACGCATGCAACTTGTCATTAAAAAATAAAAATCGACAACAATGATAATAGCATGTACTATAAAAATTCAACTGGTTCATGCCTCCAGATCACGCCATCGGGCATGTCAACTTGTCGAGAAGGGCTTGCGGTCGCTGGCCGGCCGTCTGCAGTCTCTATGTATGTTAATGCAACTTGTCATGAAATGTACTCCCTCTGTATCGAAATAGTTGTCGTTGGAGTAGCTGAGTTCAGCTACTCCAATGACAACTATTTCGGTACAGAGGGAGTTATAGTAAACGGTAGTATGTCTAAATATGGATGTATCTATTTACATTGTAGTGTTAGATACATTCGTATCTAACAAATTTAAGACAAGAATTTTGGGACGGAGGGAGTATATATATTTTTTAGGGAAATGCTTTTTTTTAGAAACAAAAGGTTTCTTTTTCAGGAGTGAACTCACAACTCGGTTATCGTCCGCCGTTAACGGGCCAAAATAATAAGTGGGCCCCTCGCTTCCATCTAGCCCATGCGCACACCATCGGTCATCAAGGTCACGGAGTCTCTCTCTCCCCGAAGGCACGCAGAAAAAAAAAAACTCTCGCCAGAGTGGGGAAAAACAGAGTCGCGCCCCTGCTCGCCGTCGACGACGACGCGGCGACGGCTCGAACGCCAGGTTGGCTCTGTGCGATATACGGCGACCTCTCGCCGGAGGGCCAGAGGTACATACTATATCTCGCCGCTTCTCATCGACCCGCTATCAATTTCAGTTTGATTGATGCCGCTAGCTGCAGCCCAGAGGCTTAATTTGCAACGAAGATTTTGGCAGATTAGTTTAGTTTTGTCGGAAGGGGGATGAGGTAGATGACGAGGGACTGAAAGGGGCGGTACTACGAGGATTCGGGCTCGGCCAAAATTTGTTTCAGGTGTCGAACGAACTCATGCTGTCATACACATGCTGATTATCCTTTCAGAACGGGAAAGATTACATTTTATCCGGCGTCACTGTAAGGCACCTCCCTCCATGACTCCTCCTAGTCTGTGTCACTAGTTTAACTGTTAGGGAGCATTAAGTGGTTATTTTCCAGTCAGGATTGTACACGGATCGTTGTATCTGATCCTTCTTACCAGAAGGATTGTACACAGAGCGGATACGACCACTTAACACCAACAGATTAGAGAGCAGAAAACAAACAATTCCTCACCTGTTTCGGCGCCGCAACAAAAATTAACACTAGAAATGTAGCAATTGTCTTACAACTTTTTATAAGTGTCTTGTGTCTTCAGACCAGTTCACACAATACATTACATAAACATGACAATACACACATTATGATAGTACTCCCTCCGTTCCAAATTACTCATCGCTGAAATGGATGTATCTAGAACTAAAATACATCTAGATACATCCATACGTGCGACAAGTAATTCGGAACGGAGGGAGTAGATGATAAGGTAGAAATATGAACACATGGAGTGGCATATTACAGCTCATAGCTCCCTCCAGTAATTGCAATAACTGTAACAAGAGCCTTGTGTCTTCAGACCAGCTCACGCAATCCGCAACCATGTGCCTATTTTCCTCCATTTCATCAGAATACCTGCTGTGAATCCAACCCCAAAGCCCACCCCAACAAAGAGAAACAAAATGACATCAACATGATCTTCGGAATTGTTTACTTCTGCCTCATTTGGATTACTCGAACTGACACATGGTTTGGACAAAGGTGGTCCACAAAGCCCTGCATTCCCTTCATATGAAGTGTTCTCAAATGTCAGAAACTGACGTGACTGTGGTATCCTTCCATCCAGCTTGTTTCTGCACAAGTCAAGGGTGCTAAGAAATGTTAAATCTGTTAACTCTTGTGGAATCTCCCCAGAAAGCTCGTTCCAGGATAGGTCTAATGACTCCAACTGACGCATCTCACCAATTTGTGGTGGAATCCTTCCTGTAAATGCATTATGCGACATGTTCAATATGTGTAGTGAAACTAGACTTCCAACTGATTTGGGAATGTCACCCTCCAATGCATTATTTGAGAAGTCAACTGAGGTTAAGGTAGTCAAGACTTCTTCAAAAGTCACATATTGCCCTTTGTATGTGATTGCAACAGTATCATGGTAGTCTCTATAATATGTCTGATGGCTTAAGATATTTCCCGTGTCATCAAACTTTGCCATCATAGATGTGAACCTCTCAAACCATTGTGGATCCAAATTGCCAGAGAAATTGTTTGAAGCTATATCAATGATTTGTAACTTTGAAAAGTATTCCCTCGATTTTCTATCTCTGGTAGGATAAGTAAGTGAGCCATAGAACAGGTTGGATCCCAGAATGATGATACGGAGATCAGAGAGCCTACCCAGCCAAAATGGGAAAGTATCAACCATCCTATTGTTTCCAATGTCAAGAATCCCCAAGTTCGCGCAGTTGGAAAGAGACATAGGAAGCTGCCCTTGAATATTATTGCCATGTAAATCTATTGTCTGGAGATTACAGTGGTGACTAACATTATCCGACAATGTTCCCTCAAAATGATTCTCCCTCAAATTTAATACGACTAAGCTTCTACCTTCTATCAGGCAGGAGGGTATTAACCCACTGAAGTTGTTGTATGACAAGTCCAGGACTTTGAGGTTGCTTGCATCACAAACTGAATGTGGTATATGCCCACTTATGTTATTTCTTGACAACTTGAGATACACAGTTTGGTAAAGATAAGCAGTGAAATTTGGCATGATAGAAGAGAATCTATTGTTTGAATAGTCCAAGACTGCTTTCAACAGGTTTGGCATCGGGGCCTGGCCTTGAAGTCTATTGGAGCTGAGATCAAGAGAATCCAAACGACTGTATGGGAGTAGATATGAAGTGAGTTGCATATGTGTGAACATGTTGTTTGAAAGATTTAATTCTCTAAGGCTATCATCCCACGTCTGCCATATCCATTGGGGTATAGTCCCCTGTATTATGTTGTTTGAAAGGTCCAGTGTTTCGATATGGTTGATATGCATCAAGAATCTAGGCATTGTTGTCATGTTGCAAGACACTAGTACTAAATATGAGAGCTTAGATAGTAAGGGCACTGTTGATTTATTGCCTTCTCCATCCAAGACGGATAACCTGTTGTTTGATAGATCCAATGAAGCAAGCTTTCGTAACTTCCAAAGTGAATTCAGTTCTACCAAACCTGTTAAGTTGTTTGAGCTAAGATCCAGGTCTATCAAACTTGTGAGTTGAATGAATGATCTAGGAATCTGTCCACTGATTTGATTTTGACTCAAATAAACAATTATCATGTGCGAATGTAGAGTATCAAACTCTTGTATTGGTCCCGAAAGCTGGTTTGATGAAAGGTCCAATTGTAACATGGCTGGCAAAGTGAATAGATATGTTGGAATCTCTCCTGGAAATAGAATTAACATCCTAGTTAAGTCGACAAAATGCATATTTTGCAGAAAATATGAAACCCAAGAGTGGAGACATGTTTTCTAAAGAACCTTGAACAAGGCAAATCCAACCTGTTATCTATGAATGATATACCAAAGTTTATACTAGTGCTAAGAATTAGTGAATAGAATTCTTTTTGTACGCCCCTCAGAGTGCATCTTTTTGTATTACAAGAATACGCTCCGAATGAGCAAAAGATAGATTCTTGCATAGGTTTTTTAAATCAAGATAAGCATCAATTGAATATTTCCGCACCTGTCTAAAATTAGAACATCGGCACACACAATATTTTCTAGAATAGCTTGGAAAACATCTCTTAGAATTAGTAATCAATTTTCAGACAATTTCATTAATCTTTCCTTGACAGTTTTATTTTTTTTAAAGCCTGACCTATATGCTCTTTAAGGTTCGTATTATTCCCTGGAACGAAGTGTTAGTGGAAGCACTGTTGTGTTCTAGTAAAACTATTAAGACTCGTACTATTTCAATAAAAAACCATTGTATTTTGCAGACATCTGAAAGATATTTTGCTTCATAATTATGTGCAACGTAAGTAAAAATATATCAAATAGTGCAATGTTAAATCATCTGTTCAATAAATCTCTCATGTTATAAGATTAAAGCATTTGTCAACATTGTTCAGAAACAAAATGATTAATTACGTTTGGGGTATATGGCAAGCGAAATAAACATGGTGTCCATCATATTATGATAGTCATATTCTTCAAAAAGAAATCGTAGTCCTTATTCGTAATGGTATCTACACCCATGGAGCTGTTGTCCCCTTTTCATGCCAGTGAGGTAATGGAGCAGTTGACATTGATTTTTGATCGGCACAATTTTCCTTTTCTAGTTTTTAATAATTTTCATTTGGATCAAAATTAAGGTCGAAATAACTTTGTATGCTTTAGTAATAGTAACTTGCACAAACGTAATTGTTTTTTTTTGTTCTATGTTCTGTATTCTTTTTGTTAGGAAGGTTGGTTGACGACTTGCTAGTGGATTCTAAACTCTGAAGTCAGTGACTATTGTCATTTGCTAACAATATCATGGTATCTATTTATTTTATACTCAAAACTTTAACACAGTTTGTCATAAAAGTTTGAAACTATGTTCACATGTCTACAATTGGTTAGGAGCAAATGTTTTGTTTATTATTCATGACAAAGAGAAGCATGTGTTTATTTTCATTTTTTATTTATTTTAGCTATGATGTGAATACTTGAGTTGTGAATTGAATCTTACCTCTAAGATCATTCTGCGAAAGATCCAGATAAATCAGTTGAGTCAAGTTCATAATTGTACTTGGTATTCTGCCAGAAAACCTGCCGGCTGTTAATACTAATACCGCCAATTTGTTGAGATGTCCAAAATCTGTTGTTATTGGACATGATAATTCAGTATAAGAAATTTCCAATCTTCTTAGTTTCTTGAGATTGCCAATTGAAGATGGTATTGTCCCAGAGAAGGCACAATCAGAGATTCTCAATGAAGTCAACTTGTTGAGGTTGCCAATTGATGATGGTATTTGTCCAACAAAGCCACAGTAAGTAATCTCCAAACTTGTCAAGTTGGTGAGGTTTCCAATCATCGGGGGCATTAGCTTGGAGGAATAGCAATCAGAGAGGTGCAAGCTTGTCAAGTTCTTAAGGCTTCTAATCCATGAGAAAAATGGTGCTAACTCTCCTGAAAATTGAGCAAAAGAGAGCTGCAAAATTTGCAAGGTGTTGATCTTGTTGAACAATAAATCAGTTGGCTCCAAAGAAATTGATCTTCCAGAAAAACCTAGCTCACTCAGAGACAGAAGATTACTAAAAGAGCTCAGCCTGACACCAGAGAAATTAGTGTACTGTAGATTCAAAGTCTCCAAAGAAGCCCCACTTGGAAATTCTGGTAAATGCCCTGACAGTTGTTCGTTGTGTGACACATCAAGGACTCTTATATTCTTGAGTTGAAATATTGTCTGAGGAAACCAACCACTGAAATTGTTATAGCTGAGTTGAAGAACACTTAAATTGAGAAAGTCCGTGAAGAATTCAGGAACCGCACCAGAAATTCCACCATTAAGCTTGAGGTTGACCACAGTAAGGGATCGGAGACTTGACAGGGAGGAGTGGACTGGACCACTAAGCATGCAGTACTCCATGCTAAGAACCTCAAGACGGGGGACAACTTTACCTAGATCACTGCTCCACTCCTCTCCGCTACTAGATATGTCCACTCCATCAAGGTACAACTCCCTCAGATTGTTGAGGTTTGCCAGTAAGGTCTCAAAGCTGGGCTCTCGTAACACCAAAATGTTGTAGCCATCCATGATAGCATAAAGATTTGTGATTTCAGCTGATTCAATATTATGCACTGAAGAAAGGTCCATGATACGAGGCTTGTGAGTTTGCCGATGGCGATAGGAATCTGACCGTAGAAGCCTGAATAAGAAAGGTTGAGGTGAGTGAGCTTGGATAGCCTCTCGAAGCCATCTTCCGGAATGCGAGATCCACCAAAATCGTTCATGCTGAGGTCGAGGTAGCGTAGGGAGGTGAGGTTGAAGAGCGCGGCATGGCAGCCATAGCTGTAGAGGCCACGGCCGCCGAGGTCAAGAACTGTGACACTGCTGCTGTTGCGGCTGCCAGATACACCATCGCAGCCGATGCCCTCCCAGAGGCAGCAGTCGGTACCAGGTTGCCACGACGGCAGGGTGGTAGTGGAGTAGTCGAAGATGAAGGACTGCTTTAGTTGGAGAAGTGCTGCAGCTTGGTCCGGATGGCAGAAGGAAGAAGCTGTGGTGTTATCATGGCCATGGGCATGGGCATCAGAAGTAGATGCAGCTACCATGTAGAGTTGTGTGAGTACGAAGAGGGCAAGTAGGTGAGTGGTGCCAGCCATTGGTGAACGGCAGCAAAGAGAATCATCTCCGTCTATTCCACGAGCAAGGAGCCGATGTATATTTATTTCAGAATTAAGGAGCCAAGCCAGCTGTGGCGTGCAGTGGTGGAAGAATTAGAATTCTCGCCACGATACCGATGACTTTGAAAATTCAAAGTCCAAGTCTCCTGTCAGTGATCAAGCTGCAGCATGCGTTTCAGATGGCAGAAAGAAACAGTTGTTGGTCTGCAGTTGATGTGGTGCATGGTGGAACAACCCTCCTGTAAAATTATTAATCATGATGCTGATGATTTCGAAACCAAGCCACTGCGATAAAGTTTTCAATCTCGCGCTTCAGAGATCAAGTCAGAATAAATCTGACGGGCTAAGAGGGCGTACAGGTCAGCAGATGTTTTTTTATTTGAGCTCGGTCCAATGTTGACTGACGGATTATCTTGATATCAACAAAAAACCATCAAGTTGTTTGTTTGCATCTCATTTTCCCTTCAAATCCTTGCTAGCTCTGTGACCTATACTTTCAACAAGGGGCCCATGATTTCGACATCTGAACTTAGTAAAAAGGGAAGAGAAAGGGTGACTTGTATGTCCTCTTAGCTCCGTCAAAGTCCTAGTCAACCCGTGCGGATGACTTAGAAAAAGACTGGAACTTTAATTATCTGAAAAGTAGGGAGAAGGAAGCTGGAGGTTGCAAAAGAGATTGGCCCGTGATTCCGTCGAGAAAGCCTGATGAATCGCTAACTGAACAGCTTAATTAAAATGTCTTGATAATTGTGGTTTGGCCAGGGAGTTCCTAACTTGTTGTATAATTTTCAGGAAGTTACTGTCAGATCCCATGAAAATTCATGGGTTCTGGGGGCTCGCATCCCTCGAGCTGGATGTATGAAGATTCTGGTTGCAGCTCTGGAAGTGGAACCTGAAGCAACGCACTGGTGGTTTTCCCAGATGCGTTACAGGCAGCGGCCAGACCAGTACTCCGCACAAGAACAAACAGTTCAGTGTTGACAGCACTACAGCAGCACAGAACCTCTCACGGGCTGTTTTGATATTTCATACCAATTTAACCTGATATGGCCCTGCCGCAGCATAACTCAACTTTTTTTTCTTTGATTGAGAATCCTCAGCGACCGGATGGGTGTATTTCAGAAAAGGAAGGAAAAAAAGGTGCGGAGTGGTGGACTGACTAGTGGTGGAAGAATCTTCCCCATGATATCGATGCTGATGACTGGGAATTCGTAGTCCAAGCCACTGCCACCAAGTATCCATCCAGGTCCTCATAAAGCTGCACCTTGAGCTTTTACAAAGAATTCTTCCTCTGGTCGTTCTTGCTGATGAGGGTTTACTATGATTCATTCGTACAGCAGACATCTCAACCTGTCAATTCAGTTTCACAATTGTTTTTCCAGTGTCGCCAGCAGCATCCATCCATGGCTTGGGTGTTATTCAGTGCAGTGAGTGCAGAGGCAGCGCGTGTGCGGGGGCAGCCGACGAAGAGGTGGTCGATCGGTCGCCATATATCTTCAACAGCTGAGCAGGGCAGTGGTAGCATTATTAAGGCACTTGTTCAACAAAAAAGTTGCATCCACGCACTGAGTGCATGCTGATGGAGCTGGTTGGCACCATGACACTACTCTGAATGCCATGGTGCTCCTTTAGGAGAAAAGGAGAGCGCTCAAATGATGCCAATGCTAGCCCAAAGCTGAGGAAGTTGCTGCCGGCCAAACTAGTGCAAGCACCACCATCGATCATGGCGTGGACGCGTGATACGGTCTACTGGTGCTGTGCTACTTATTTCTTTTTTTAATTCAGGCATGCCACTGACCAGAGTATGGGTCTTCATTTTATAATCCTATTACATTTCCATTTTATCAATTACTCCCTACAAATTTGATGTTCTGAGATCAGTATTATAAACCTAAAAACAGAAATAATTCATGCAGAGTAAATGAAATAGTTATTTGTCCAATTTTGTGAAAAGTACACGTCCTTCTCTGTCAAACTCCACTCCATATATCCTCCATTTTACCCCACAAACATCATCGCCTGGTCCCTTGGTCACTTCAGCAACCCAACACATAGCTACCACCAGTGTTACATCGTCTGTCCTGCAGATGTTCGACCTTGTTTGCACTAGCAATTTGCAGTTTCGGCAATCTTATCAGGTAAATGTAACCTTATGATTTCTCCAATCCCTCTTCCATTACTCGTCTTTGTTTGTGCACTCCTTGAGATTTATTATCTAAATAATGGATGCTAATAGCGTTATGAGGAGTCAGGAGAGGACTCTGAGAAAGGAGACTGGGATTTGTTAGCTAAATAATACTCTCTCTGTCTCATAATCTCTGTCTCATAATATAAGATCTTACTACATCCAATATGTGAGTATATTGGATGTAATAAGATCTTCTATTACAGGACGGAGGAATTAGATTATATCTATTATAGTAGAGTGTTATGGAGCATGGTATGACAACTAACCTGAACCGCAAGAGGGGCGACAGCACTTTGATGGCCGCCACGCTTCAGCGGAAGGAGTCAGGAGAGGACTCTGAGAAAGGAGACTGGAATTAGAGCAGGGATTGTATCAGTTTATTCCCAGCTTAATTGGAATGAGTAAAAGAGGACGTCCTTATATATAGAGCTAATACTTAAAGATAGCAACTACTCAAAGGCTAACAACTAAGAATATTTATCCAGCCATGTACATCACATACATAATAGGAGGACTCGGAGTAAAAAAAATGTACTGTAGGGAGGACATGAACCTATGAGCTCTTGCACAAAATTGAACTATCCTAGTCCAATCCCAAGATTAGTGCGTAGAAACAATCATAGGTGCATGACTGGTAAGATAAATTGAAGAATTATAGGCAGCCGTAATCATATCCATCAAGGTATATCATATAATCATTAATCAGATTAGAGGTAGAAACTCTAGTGGCGTAACAAAATAATTAATGCTTAGTTTTCAGGAAATAAAAGAGTTGGAGCAATGAATGATTATTGTTTGGCTGCAGCGGAAACCGGAATTTGCATAGATGATTTCATTGAACCATATGAACAGATCCTTTGAATTTAATGGTTCCTGATAACGGGAGTCACTAGCATCCTGCTTGTAATTATTGTTCTTCAATTTCAATTCGAAAAGTAAATGTCAAGGACTTTTTCACCCGACGCTCACAAAGTTCACAATTTCCCGTTCGCAACTGTTTTGTTAACATTTGGATTCGAATCCCTGGTCTTAAACATGTTCCCGTGCATATAAAACTTGATAATCTTTATTTGTTTCAAATTATTAGCTTTCTATCGCTCTTGTAGGGATTGCTAATTTGTAGTTGCTGGCTACACATGATTTTCTTCCTAACCGTCCTAGTCTCTTCAAACGCTGATGGATCATTTCTTATTGACGAATACCCCATACTGCTGCAAATTAGGTCATCACCCACTTTGAAACTAATTTTTTTTCTTTTTATTCAGGTTCAGGTGGGGTCCCGTTGTGCAATCGCCACACCAATAAGGCAAGGCAGTACACAAAATCAACTTTCCTTGCTAATTCTTGAAATCTCTGCAACAATGTCTTAGTCCGATACTCTTGCTTGGTACAATTGGTCTTGGAACAATATATCAAAGAAAATAAACTCTCAGACATTTAATCTTAACAGTCAGCAATGGCATACCAAATCCAGCTACTATTTTCCCACATATACCTGGCACTGATAGCTATCCTGTTGCTTCCCGTGGTTTCTGGCGACTGGAGTGGCTCTGACCAGCTCCGCCTAAGATGTGGCGCCACCAGCAGTGCCACTGATTCTGATGATCGAACATGGGATGGCGACGCTAACTTCAGGAAGGTACCTCTTCCTGGCTTTTCAGCTAATGCGTCATACCTAGACCCCTCGCTTCCTTCCGCAGTACCTTACATGAATGCTCGCATCCTCAGTTCGAATTTCACATATTTTCTTAGGGCTGGCCCTGGCCGCATGTTCCTTCGGCTCTATTTCTATCCAACTTCTTATGGTAAACATTCAGCTGTGGATGCTTCGTTTAGTGTCACTGCAGGACTCCATCGCCTTCTGAGTGACTTTAATCCTTCCCAGACTGCTCAGGCCATGGGTCGCACTTACCTCATCCGTGAATACTCCTTGAATATTACTTCACGTGGACTTAACCTCACATTTTCCCCATCACCAAACCACACTGGGTCTTATGCATTTCTGAATGGCATTGAGATTGTGCCCACCCCGGACATTTTCACAATACCGGTGCCAAGATTTGTGAATGGTGGGTTCCCAGATCTAATCCAGATTTCCTCTAGCATAGGCCTTGAAACAATGTACCGTCTTAATGTTGGGGGTACGACACTCTCTGCATATTATGACCCTGCCTTCTACCGTTCATGGGAAGATGACTCCCCCTATATTTATGGATCTTCACGTGGCACGGCTTTTTCCAAAGATAGCAGTGTCACAATCAGTTACCCGCTTAGTATGTCGGAGTGCATAGCACCGCTCAACGTCTATTGGACAGCAAGATCTATGGGGATAAATTCACATATCAACATGATGTACAATCTTACATGGATTTTGCCAGTCGATGCAGGGTTTTACTACCTTTTGAGGTTCCATTTCTGTGAGATAGGGTATGAAGTAACCAAGGTAAACCAGAGGAATTTCTTCATATACATTAACAACCAGACAGCAGTGCAGATGGATGTCATTCTCTCGAGCGGAGGAACTGGTATACCAGTTTACACCAACTACATCATTATCACAGTTGGTCATGGTCAGACAGATCTGTGGGTAGCACTCCACCCTGATCTCAGTACCCGTCCAGAATATTATGATGCAATTCTGAATGGACTGGAGGTCTTCAAGCTGCAGGATAACAGCAACAACAATCTTGCTGGCGTCAACCTTACGCTCAAGAAAAATCATGATGGGACAGAATCTCATGGTCAAAATAAAACATATAAATCCTCCAAATGGACACAGAGAATCCCAGCAATCGCTGGAGGTGGAGCTGCTGTTGGTTTCTTGGCCCTGTTGTTTGCATGTTTCTGTGTTATGCACAGACGAAAGAGAACTAACTGCAATCCTCGAAATGGACACAGAGAATTGCCATTAACCACCTCACACACAACGGATTTGAAGCTTTGCCACCACTTCTCGTTTATACAAATCCAGGAAGCCACCAACAACTTCGATGAGGCCTTTCTCCTAGGCAAAGGTGGGTTTGGGAATGTATACCACGGTCAGATAGCTGGTGGGAAGAAGGTGGCAATCAAGCGTGGTAACCCGCTGTCCAGGCAGGGCATCCAAGAATTTTGGAATGAAATCAATATGTTAACCGATCTCCGGCATCGCCACCTTGTGTCACTAATTGGCTATTGCGATGAGGAGTCCGAGATGATTTTGTTGTACGATTACATGGCCAATGGGACACTTCAGGAGCACCTGTACAACACCAACAAACCACCATTGCCATGGGAGCACCGCCTTGTCATATGCATTGGAGCCGGACTGGGGCTGCACTACCTGCACATGGGTGCCAAACAGGCCATCATCCACCGTGATGTGAAGAGTACTAACATTTTGTTGGATGACAAGTGGGTGGCAAAGGTTTCGGACTTTGGGTTGTCTAAGGCTAGTAAAGACGTGGACAATACCCATGTGAGCACTGCTGTGAAAGGCACCTTTGGATATCTAGATCCTGAGTACTTCCGCAGGCGGCGACTCACCAACAAATCAGATGTATACTCCTATGGGGTTGTTTTGTTTGAGGTTCTGTGCGCACGTCCAGCAATTGATCCTAAGCTTCCCGAGGAGCAAGTGGGCTTGCGTGACTGGGCGCTGTCTTGCCAGAGGAAAGGTGTGCTCGGTGAGATCATCGACCCCTATCTGAAGGGCAAAATCACCCCCCAGTGCTTCAGAAAATTTGCAGAGACTGCGGAGAAATGTGTTGCTGAACGTAGCATAGATCGGCCATCTATGAGTGATGTTCTGTGGAGCCTCCAGATCGCACTGCTGCTGCAGGAGGATGACTGCAATCTCTCCAAGGGGACACCATTGTTGAACATGTCATCACTCATGGCCACCAGGGTGCGACCATCTTCAGGTTCAACAATGAGCATCTCAGGACAGAAAGTTGTATTCTCAGAGATCATGCATCCAGATGGCCGATAAGACGAAACTCCTGTACGTTCGGGACTTCTTGTTATGATCTTCTGATTTTGTGAAGCTGGTAGATTAAGATTTACAGGTGCATTTGCCCCTTATGTACTAGCAGGTGTGCTGTTTAACAGTTCCATAAATCTCTCTGCACACTGTACAATCTGATTATGTTCCTAATTGATAATACTGTAAGTTATTGAATTGATATATGTACTACCGATATGTACTATGATGCAGCCCGATCTTCCCATATTTTGTGCCAAGACATACATCAAAGTATCAGGCCATATCAAAGATTTCCCTTTCTTCTTAATAGATAAATACAGAAAATTATCTCCGGAAGAGCTCAACGCAAAAGAAAGTTCAGTGAACATGTTCTTAAGAGGGTGTTTGTTTTCAGGGACTTATTGGTCTAGGGACTTAAAAAAGTCCATATAAGTCCCATCTAAACCAAACAGGAGGGACTTATAGGGTCTTAAAGTGGGCATTTGGAACTTATGAAATAAGACTCTCAAGGAGGGACTTATAGTTGTAATATGGTCTTATAGGGACTTATAAGTCCCAGGAACCAAACAGGTAGGGACTTTTTAGGGACTTGGAACTTATAAGTTGGGACTAAAAAAAGTCGTAGGACTTATGAACCAAACAGGGCCTAAAATTAGAAGCTGGGACATTAGGGAACTCATTTAAAGGAGCTGATGCCTTTTTGTATCCAAAGACGAAGTCTGATACCCTAGGAGCAGCACACGGGAATTTTTTTCTCGGCAGCTAATTATTCAAGATCACTCATGCGTCATCCATCTTTAATCAAACCGTAAAAAGACAACTGCATTGCACATTTCGAAAGATATATTGTATTCTTTGCGCATTTCAAAGCATTTATGCTACCATAGATTTATATGCACAATGAGATCCAGTGAGCTCGATGTTTTTTATAGCCTAAGCAAAACAATATGTCAATATACAATTAAGCTAACATGAATGCAAAATCGTGTGTCTCCTTTTGTTCTCAGGGCTTGTTGAGCTGTGCCCTCAGCATCAACCCTTCTGCTACCTTATTTGTGTGTGAGACTTTGGGTGTGTCTGTGTGTGTGTGAACTTTGTTGGAACACAAGGAAAATATGCATGGAGCATAAATGGAAGAAAAATATGCATGGAGCAGAATTCTCACTTGGTATATACCATTAGATATGAGCACTGCATACGAAGAGGAGGTCCAAAAAAATTCAGCAATTTGCATCTGCAGGCTATCGCTTTGTTTATAAACCCATCTGGCGCTGATCGAAATGATCACCAGCAGTGGATGTTACCAAGCAAGAACCATTGCAATGCCACCCCTATCCACTCACAGATTCCAAACAGCCACTAAGTGAGGAAAGGTTCAGACAAAGGGGGGATCGCTGGCCGAGTCGGGCCACATCCATTCATTTCAGCCCATTAGCTTCTCAACACCGCCTACCGGGCCATCGTCGTCTCTCAACACATTCACCAAGCAGTTACTGACAGGCACAGCTAACTGAATTGATTCGTACAGCCGAGATCAATCACCTTAACTGGTGGATATATGCTGAATATATTGCGAGTGACATATACA
The DNA here is from genome assembly GCF_002162155.2 of Triticum dicoccoides. Lineage (NCBI taxonomy): Eukaryota > Viridiplantae > Streptophyta > Magnoliopsida > Poales > Poaceae > Triticum > Triticum dicoccoides. The sequence continues at coordinate 837,724,458 of NC_041385.1, forward strand.
GCATATATACTCTGGGTGGTAATGTGGTTCTTCTTTACTTGTTTTTTCTATTTGAAGTGAGGTGGTAATGCGGTTCGGGTAGAGTGTAGAGACATACAGACAAAGCATCGGAGTCATGTTGTCGTGCTAGTTTAGGATCTTAGGGATCGAGATTTCACATGCCATGCTAATGTCAAATATTAGGTCAGAAGATAAATAGGTATGTAAAGAATATTTTGTGGAGGTAATTCCAATGTTCGCGTAGACATTGTTCTGCAGAGAAGTGCAGGAATTGGAATCAGCGGCGCACGAGCCAGATTCTCACAATTTACGGAACAAGAAGCCACAACCGCCACCAAAGGTGTCAAACCAGGGGATCCAAACCCTCTTCTCAAAGACAGCAACCACTCCACAACAGGAGGGTCACTCAACTTGTAAGCATACAACGCCTCCAAGCTCAAAAGCTCCGCTGACTCACACCAAAACAATTCATTTCTTCATCTGAATGAATGAATGGTTGCGCTGAGAGACAAGAGCAACAAGCCCTCTTGGTCATGGTCAATGCAGGAAACTCAGGATTGGTGGTACTCGATCAAAACAACAGTGAAAATAAGCAAATTCAAACCAGAGATAGGCATGTCGAGATTTAGTTTCCCAGGGAACAAACAATCTTTGTGCACAAATACAAAAGTGTTCCATTCTTCGAATAGTTGCCACACAAGCATTGTAATCTTCTAGGATACCTTCCAACTAGTTTAGTTTTTCAGGAAGCTCCCCTAACCAGTAGGGAGTGTACAGGAAAGACTCTTCCACCTGTGTATGCCAGTAAATGTGGTGCCGATCCACATAGAATTCTGGAAAAGGCATGCCTAAATCTTGAAGCTTTGAGCTCGACCAATGATAGGCTAGCACTCTGTCCCAGAGAGTCACGAACACAACATCTTTGAAAGGATGGAATCCAAGGAAACATGTATCAGTTCCCCCGCAACTACTTCCAGGTTCAAGTACATTATCATTGTCCGAGTCCCACTCAAATTTCCCTTGTTTCACTATTGCTTCAAATTTCTCCTTTTCCACTGCTTCCCTGTTGCTCTCCACGACAGAATCATCTTCATCAGAATGTTCATCATAGTCAAATTGCTGTAGGATCCAAGGTCCATATGGGTTGACATAGTCGAGATTTGGCAGGACGGGGAAAATATCTTTGTCATGCTTCAAAACCCACTCGTTCAGGTCATTAAGGAACCAAACCTGAAGGTGGGACCTACGTGACGTGACTATTGATGCACAATATATCCCCTTGGTTGATTTTCCCAGGTAAAACTGTTGATCACCTTTTGAATTGTCTAGGGACAATCTTGTTGGCAGTCTTATTACTCGATACCTGTTGTCTGACAGCGATATTCTGCAAGAACAAAAATTGGAAAATATTTCTCAAAACCAAAACCAGAATAACATACATATGATGCTCAAGGAGTTGACCGGGTTGGTAATATACACTACCTCAAAATAAAACAGTTGTCGCAAGATATATAGAGTGATCCTCTCCAGTAGGCAGACTGACGTTCATTGCAGTCCAGTCTTACCCCAACCAAGCCAGGTACCGTCCCTGCAGCTTCCCCATCCCGATAAAATGTCCTCTTCTCCCATGAACCAATCTTGGATGAAAACACAGGAAGGATCAATGTGGACGGTGGCCATTCAAATTCCTCACATTCTTCCATGAAAGAAATTTCTGGCATTATGAGCAAGTCGAAATGGTTGGGCGACAGCATGGGGTCAAACACCAGGTACCGGGATTTATAAACATGCTTGATTGAAGGTGCGGGTTTGGGCAGGTCCGGGGCCGGGGGCAGGGGCGCCCACTGCTGCGTCGCAGGGTTGACCACGCAGTGGTGGAGCAAGAGGAGGCCATTGCAATGATCAAGCACGTAGGGAACGGGCTGAAAATCGCCGTCCGGATGGCAAGCATCCAAGGTGTAGCCGAGCCGGCCGGAGACGGCTGCGCCCGTCGTGGGGCGGGAAAGGAACTGCGTAGCAGACCGTAGTTGGAAGAAGTTGAGGAAGATGCCGCCCAGCTTGAGAGGGAGGAGGTCTGCCCGCAGCAGGCCGTGGCCGTCCACGACGCGGCGCGACGACTTGCAGACGCGGCGGGACGCTGCGAGGTCGCGCGGCGCGAGGCGGCGGAGGACGTCCGACACCGCATCGTCAGGCAGCGACGGGGCCTGGCCCATCGCCGTCCTCAGATCCCGTGCCTGGACGAGAAGCGGGTCGGCGGCGGCAGATGGCAGACCACCGGGACGGAACCGAAGGGGGAGCAACAGTCAGCTGGGCGGGGGGTCGGCGAAAGGCGGAGGGGAGCCGCCGTCGCCGTGGAAGGTCAAGAACGGGAGAGAAGGGGATCGGGAGCTGGCTGCTAGGGTTCCAACAAAGAAGAGAATGCCCCAGACCTGTTTTCCAACGTCGAATCGAAGCGCAAAACTAGCCCGTTCAAGCTAACAGCCGCGCAGCCCCTTCTCAATCTCACTCACAATAAAAACTTACAAAAATAAAAGGCCCATTTTCAATTCGGAGCCTCCATACAAAACTGAATGACTGCATCCTAAATTGCTAATGTTGCACTTGCACATGCAGAAGCTGTCACTCACTCCTCGGGACTTAGAGCATCTCCAACAGCCGCTGAACACGCCGCGCGCTAAAAACTACTTTGTCGCGCGTCCATCGCCTGGTTTGGCGCGGCGGGCGGCGCTAAAATGCAGCGCGCGCGCAGCGCGTAAAAATGCAGCGTGCGCGACTCTCGCACAAACAACATATGCATTCCATACTCAAGTAAAAAGATCTAACACAAACAAAATAAATCAACAATAAATAGTTCAATTTCGTTATTACAAAATGCAGCGCGGCGCGCTGTTCGTCGGAGGACCACCGCGCGCAAGGGGCGGCGGTGTGACTAGAGGGGCGCGGGAGGAAGCCGCCACAACGCGGGGATAGGCTGGGGAAGCGCCGGAACGATCGCCAGGCGGCGCGGGCGGCGGCGGCACCGCGGATGGATTGGGTTGGTGGAGTTGCGAGCGAGCGCTCGAGAGTCCAGCGCGCGGAGCGGGCGCAGGAAATAACCGGCGCGTGATGGCGTTTCGGCCCGCGCGTTGAACTAGATATGCCGCGCGCGCGGTTTTTGCGCCTCCTTTTTCAGCACGGCGCTGACATAGCGCGGCTGTTGGAGATGCTCTTAGGAGTGCATCTTGCCAAATAAAAATACCTGCCTCGGATGCTACTTCATGGTGGAAAACCAACTGCTTGCATAATATTGGTAGCAGAATATGGTTCGGCTCCTCAATGGACTCTGCATCTAATCACCCTGCTGCTGATCAAGTAACTTCAGACCCGTCCATCAAACTCCCGGTATTCTTCGGAGATTCCAGATTCCTCCAACTTTTGCGCAAGGCCTCCCTCTCACTTACAGGGCACTAGAATAATTCAGATGGTTGGCATATAAACAGATACATTAGGATCCATGATCCGCATTCTCTTCTGCAATATGCTCGAATGTGTCTTATTGACTGTCAAACCTGGATGAAACGTTTGTGCTCTGAATCTTGTAAAAGCGAATGCCCGTAAACATGAATATAGCAGTAGAGATACTTTCACAACTACAGTAGGAAATTAGAAATAAACAAGAAGAAGAGCATTTCATCCACAAGAGCAATTTGCATCTGCCAAGCAAGGTTAACAAGTATTAGTGCACAATATATATGGGAAGTTAGAGCATTCTTTTAATTAGCAAAAGGGCCAGTGAGTTGCAACGGGAGAGAAAAAAAATCATAATCTCCAATAACCATGACTACATTTTGCTGCATCACCGAGATACACTATCACTCTCAATTTCGTGAAATCATGAACATTTTTTAGACTCGTGCACATATCTGAAATCGTGAAAAAAATTCAAATCCATGAACACTTTTTAAAAAATTCAAGCATTTTCTAAAATCAAGAACATTTTTTGAATTCATGGACATTTTATATAATTTGCAAAGATGTTTGAAATAGTGAATTTTTTTAAACAATTTTCTTGAATCGGCTAACATTTCTAGAATCGACGGATACTTTTTTGGAAATTGGTGCGACAATTTTGTAATTTACGAACATTTTTTTGATCAAGCAAAAAGGCTCGTGCGTTGCAACGGGAGAAAAAAAAATCTCCAATGCCCACGACCACATTTTGCGGCATCACTGAGATATACTATCACTCTCATTTGCGCAAAATTGTGAACAGTTTATGAAAATCATGAACATTTTTTTAAACTCATGAACATATCTGAAATTGTGAACATTTTTACAGATTTCCGAACATTTTCCATAATCATGAACATTTTATACTGTTTGCAGACATTTTTTAATTGTGAATTTTTTTAAAATATTTTTCTTGAATAAGAGAACATATCTAGAATCGACACACATTGTTTTGGAAATTGTTTGGTGGAATAATTTTTAAAATTCATGAACAATTTTTTTGATTTAGCAAGGTTGGGGATGTTTGTTTTGTGTTTTTGCGTTGTCTACAAAACCGGTAACACAATGTAACCTCGTAGCTTTATACAAACAAGAAAAGTAGCATTAGATACCAAAGCATAAAAATGATCTTCAACCACAGCAATATAATCTCTATAACCAAGAGATCAGCCAGACAACATCTCTGCATCCCCTAGTTGGGATTCCCGGACGATAGTGGTGTAGCTCGAGAGAAGCTGAATGGATGTGAAAGGTGGGGTGGGATAACACCGTAAATTGTCGAGCAAATGCCCTAATGCTGAATCCAAGAGATAACATATGCCCAACATATGATCTATGGATTCATATGGGCCAATAGCTCCTGTGCGACACATTTGAGGTGAATTGGCTTGAGTGCGACGTTGTTCGAGCAAATGGCTGTGGTGCGACACATTTGAGCAGGTAAATAGCCCACGCACGACATGGCTGTTTAATGTGGTTAAATTGGTCGTCAACCAAGCCCGTTTATGTTAGGACATGTGGGTCCAACTTAATTGCTCCTCAAAACAGCTGACAGTGCCCTGCCGCCCGACCGTGTCGGGCCCGCCACTCTGCCCCCTCCCCCCCTTCTTCTCCGGTGGCGGCGGATCTTGCGTTCTCCGGCGGCGGCGGAGCCCTCGTTCTCAACGGTGGCGGAGCCTTCGTCCTCAAAAAATGGTGAGTGAGAACCCTAGTCCCCCTCCCGTTCCTCTCTCGGTCCCGTAGATCTCAGCTTGTTTCCTCTGTTTTCGCTTGTTGAATCGATAGGTTGTGAGGGGAGCCCGTGGGCATACTGAGATGGAGCCGCCAGATTCAACTTCGAATAGGTAATGCGCCTCTCTCCGACCCAATTTTGCATGCAATTAGGGCCTAGTCTATTCTTTCTCACGGGCTCACACTGTCTGCCACTGACAGAGGGGATGCTGCCGTTCGGACCTTCGAATTGACGGTCAATTTCTTTCCATCAAAGGCAAAATTAGTTGATGGTAGCATTCAGAACATTGAGAGAGACACAATTGTTAAATGGGAGGTTGAGTTTACAGAGATTGATCCACAAGTTCTACAAAACATGGGAGAGAAGGCAGTGAAGAAATGGGTGGAAAAAATTGGGGAGAATGTTGTTTGGGGTCCGGAGCAAGAAGTATCACTGTTGCGGTTTGATGATTGGAAAGGAGAGTATGTGAGAATGGAAGATGGTGAACAGATTGTTGATGAAATCGATCGGCAAAATGGCTGGACAAGCAAAAGAGCTATTTTTTTTGCTGAGCTGGTTGATCTGAATATTTTTGCGAAGGTTGGATATGTGCCGTCACAATTGGCTGTGCAGATGGTAGATGATGATTGGGCTACACAGAGGCCATTGATTCCCATGTGTACTGAACTTACAGTAATAGCCGAAGAGGGACAGGTTACTGGAACTGAAACTGAAACTGCAGCAACTGTTGATTGGAATGTAGTTGAATTAGATGAGCCTACTGATTTGGTCATTGCACCAATGCCTGACATTGAGATGGCCAAACTTTTTGGCATTCCAGTCGATGACAGAGATAAGCAGGAGAGGGGCGAATCTAGTTTGCCTGCTAATGTTGATGAAGATGTAGATGGACAATTGATGGAACAAGCTGCAGATGAAGTAGATGATGCACATGATGATGAGCTGGTGCATGTGTATGACAAAGAAAACCCTGTCATTGAAGTAGGCAAGTTGTTCCCAAGCATGAAGGAGTTTAGGATGTGTTTCAAGACTTATGCGGTGAAATATGAGTTTGATGCCAAGACTGTTTGGACTGATAGAAAGAAGTTTTATGCGAGGTGCAGAGGATTTAATGGTAGTGTCAAGCCTTGCAAGTGATACATATCTGCTAGACTGCAACCTGATGGAAGTACTGTCAGGGTTAACCAAATCCCCAATCAACATACTTGTATTACAAGTTCACAGAGAGTATCAACCATGACATCACAACTTTGGGTTGCAGAAAAGATCACCCCAATTTTAGCCAAAACACCAAACACTACTGCCAAGAAACTCAAAGTAGACTTGGAAAAGATGTACCCCATTAAACTGAAATATACCACAGTGTGGAAGGCAAAACAAAGGACAATGAAAAATTTATATGGTGATTGGGCAAATACATTTAGGATGCTTTAGAACTTCAAAGCAGAGGTGGAAAAGAGGTCACCTGGTAGTGTTGTGGAGATAGATACAGAGGTATCAGCCAAAGGTGAAGTCAAGTTCTCCAAGTTTTTTATGGCTTTGAAGCCTTGCATAGATGGCTTCAAAGCAGGGTGCCGTCCATATTTGAGCATAGACTCATCATTTTTGATAGGCAAGTGGAATGGTCAGTTGGCAGCATGCAATGCTCTAGATGGACACAACTGGATGTTTCCTATTGCTGTTGGCTTGTTTCAGTCAGAAACAAGGCTTCGTGGACATGGTTCATGATCCAGTTGAAAAGATGCCTAGGGCCAGTGTCACCTTTGGCTATACACACAGGTGCATGTAAGGGGCTTGAAAATTTAGTGAAAAATGTTTTCCCACATGCTGAGCAAAGGGAGTGCTTCGGTTATTTGTGGATGAATTTGATCAAAAAATTTAGAGGAGAAGAATTTGGGCGCATGTGGCCAGCAGCAAGATCTTACACTAGACAGACACGCAAATATCATCTTGATAAGATAATGGCAGCATGTGATGAGTTTGGTCCATGGCTGAACACCTACCATTCTTTGTTATGGTACAGGTCAGCATTCAACACTGCCATCAAGTGTGACCACATCAACAACAATTTAGCAGAGAGTTTCAACAACAAGGTGAAGGAGTTAAAAGATTTGCCTCTGCATGACATGGTTGACCAAATCAGGATCATGCTCATGCGGTTGTGGGAATTGAGAAGAAGGATAGGTGATTGTCTGCAAGGTGATAAGCTTCCAGCAGTGGTACAACAGGTGGTCAATAGGAGCAGAAGTCTTTCACATTTGTTTGTTGAAAAATCTTCACCTTGGGGTGCTGAAGTTAGAGATAGCAAAACTGGAAGGAGACATGTTGTTAACACTGAATTGCATGATTGCACTTTCCTCGAGTGGCAACACACTGGTAAACCATGTGAGCATGCCATTCTTTTCTTAGCATCCCAACCGAAGATAAACATGCACCCATATATGCATGAATATTATTCGGTAGCAAGATTCAAAGCTGCATATGCTACTCCAATTCCAGCACTTACAGATCAGTCTCAGTGGCCTGAAGTGGACATTGAATTTTCCATGTGTCCTCCCTTGACGAAAAGAAAGGCTGGCAGGCCTAAACAGAGTAGATTCAAGGCATGGTTTGAGAAAGGTGGGAGTAGTAAGAAGGGAAAGAAGTATGAAAAGCCAAAAAGGGCCCAAAAAGGTAACAAAAACAGATGCAAGTTGTGCCAGGAACTTGGGCACAGAGTGGGATCTGTCAAATGCGGTTACACTCCTGATAAGCCAAAGTATGTTCTTGTTTATTTGTCTGTCTTTGATTTGGTGCTTTTTTCCAATTACTATATCTATAACATTTTCCGCACAGGAGGAAGCGAGCAAGTCAGCCCCTTGTTGTTGAACAGTGTTGGCCAACAAAAAAAGCAAGAGTCAATGGAGGTAGAAAGAAGAGAAGTGTGCCTGAGCCTGAGCAGACTGAAGATAATCCTGCTGCAGTCAACATTCAGACTGAAGAAACTGATGTGGAGGTGCACACCGAAGAAACTGAACCTGAGCGTGTCGAGGTTCAGACTGAAGAAACTGAACCTGAGCGTGTCGAGGTTCAGACTGAAGAAACTGAACCTGAGCGTGTCGAGGTTCACACTGAAGAAACCCATGTTGAGGTACACATCAAAGAAACTGAAACTGGTGTCAACATTGAGACTGAAGACACTGATCACGAGGGTATTGGCGAGGTGTTGAAAAGACCAGTGAAGAAAACCAAGATGATCAGTGAACTTGTGTGTGTTGAAGAACCAAAAACAAGAAGGGCTAAGGCGAAGAAGGGCACACGACGTGGTAGGAAGAAGTAGAACAAAGAACAGTTTGAAAATTTGGGGCATGTAATAATATTTGTAACTTGATGCGTACTGGTAGTCACTATGTATCCCCATATTTCTATTCGAACTTGTTTGTCTAAACCAGCCAAATAAAATTCAAATTTAAATTTAAATTTAAATTTAAATTTGGCCTATTAATGTTTTAGTGCTATCTAAAGTACCTCAACTGAAATATGTTTGCTTGCTGATCATTCCGAGCCCTTTTGGTAAGTTGAACTCATATTCATGAAAAGTGTGTTTCAAATGACCTCCAAAGGTAGGGTAAACGGCCTCATATTTAAGCAAGTTTTTTTGGCACTTTGTCTAAACCAGCCAAATAATTTTTCTACACATCTATTCTACCTATATAGTGTAAATCTAAAGTCTCACTATTTATTGAATTAATTTTCTATTATTTTCTTTTCTTTTTGAAAAAACAAGGTTTAATAGAAAATTATATATAAAACAAGTTTAAAACATGAAAATGAGAAAAGTAAGTTCAGATCTTTCTTAGTCAATCCAAAATGAAAATGAGAAAACAAGGTTTTCACACTTTTCATTTTCAAAACCCCACCTACTCTCGGGTGCCCACTACTCTCTCCCTTGAACTCCATACTACATTGTTTGAGGAATGACAATTTTGTGAAGGATTTTTCGTAAAAATGTATGTAAACCATATTTATATTTTTTTCTCGTTACTATACGACATAATAAGACTATGTGCGCAAGTTATATATTTTTTTGATTTTTTTGAATTAGTTATGCTCAACCCTAATCAGTCAAAACCTCTCAAAACCCCTCAAAACCCCTCTCAAAACCCCTCAAAACCCCGCACACTACCTGGTCGTCGATCGTTGTACGTGGACGGTTGAGATCAGGCGCTAGGGTTAGCTATAGTGTGCAGCGATCCGCATGAGACGCGCTGATTGGTTGACGCGGTGGGGTTTGGATCAGCCTCTGTCGTTGGAGCATCAGGACCGTTCATTTGAATCCAACGGCAAGAGTTGACGCGGTGCATGGACCAAGCCTACGCAGTGCCCTTTCCATCGTTGCATGTGTGCCCGTGCCCACCCGCAGCATGCATGCCCACCCGCAGGACTGCGCCCGTCGTTGCATGCATGCCTCGACGTAGCCCTGCCCCGCCACCCCTATCAACGCAGTAACCTGTCGCATGCTTACCATTAGAACCGATGCAGCGTCGCATCAAAGCATGCACCAAGCCACAATGCAGCAGCCTAATGAAGACAACCAAAAAGCCAACGTTGCATGGCGTGCCGTGCATGGCGTGCTCCTCTTTGAGGATGCAATACTGGCATGGGGTATCGATGTGGGTATAGATGCAGTTCAAACGGCGTGCTGCCCGTTACAAGATGGGTAAATGTAGGCATCCATTATTGTCACGTCTCACATCGACCGAACGTTGCCCTCAAAAAAAAATTGACCGAACATTGCCCTCTAGCCGGCTAGCCCTAGCAAGATGGGCTATGACATGAATGCACGGGCGGCACACGCAGAGAACCTGGGGCAGGCGTGTCCCCTTGACCCACGATGGCACAGACGCGTGCGTGATCCCGCCCCCTTGACCCGCGACCGTCACAACCCGTTTCCCACGCTCGTGTACACACTTCCATGGGGCGCCACCAAACGCCGCCCGCCCATTAATTCTACCCAGTGAAACCACTCGAAGAAATCAAAAACCACGTCGCTCTTGGGCTATTTAAGCCGGGCACTATCGTCTTCCTCTTCCTCCTCATCCACACCCCATCCTCTTCCTCCTCTGCCCTCCTTCTTCCTTCTTCTCCATCAAACCCGATCGAGCCCTTGAGCCACCGGGCGCCACCATGCAGTACAACGCCCCCACCTACCAACTCCCCCCAACCGTGCCGGAAAGGCTCTACCCGAACGGAGTGTACGTGGAGAGTACCCTTAGGGTTTGGGCCATCTCAACTTGGAGGGCGCAAGGGAGTTGACGGAGTTCTTCCTTGCGGCCGACTTCCGCCACCTCCCCCGCGGCTCTCCAAGGATGTACCATGTTGAGGAGGTCACCCACAACGGCGTTGTGGTTGGGCTCCTCGCTACGTTCACTAACCCATTCGATGCTTTCTACCTCCTCGGGCGAGTGTATTGGGTTGGTTGTGAGTTCATAGCTTTCACCACCCATAACATTTTCACCGACTTCAACTCCATCTTCCCCAACAACAGCGTTATGCACACGCTCCCGTACCCAATCAACAACGACGAGTGAAGGGCGCCCGGAGGAGCGAGGTGGCCCGGCGTTCACCCGGAGGAGGAGGAGAGAAGAACCTGAAGAAGAACCCGCGTTTGGTGCCCCCCGATCTATCGTATCGTATCGTATTAGTTTTTAAGTTGTAATCGTTAAGCTACTGTTATTAAGTTGTATTAGTGTTTTAAGTTGTAAGGCTATCGTGGAACTATGTGTTGCAATCGTTATGCTTCTATATAATCGTTATGCTACTATATATATTGTGTATTTTGTGCTATTATTTGTAGATTGCTATGGGTTGTTCCATTATTTGTGTATTGCTATGGGTTGCTACGGGCCCGGGTTGCTACACCCCAATCACCACACACACCATTTTCAAAATATTGGCCAAATAATGGGCAAATAATGGGTCATGACCCAAACCATAGACATGCAACTAGGAGCCCCATGCAAACCCACTATGGACATGCAACTAGGAAATGCAAACTAATTTACTTCATGCAAGCATGCAACTCATTTAGTTCATGAAACCGTAGACATGCATAAAAACAAGTAATATTTAGTTTTAGTGCATCAAAAAATGATCCATCACAAAATTTAGTGCAAGAAAAAGGCCAAAGTAAAAACAAGTAACATTTTATTTGCCGAAATTAGAGGTGGGCTGGTGCCCCTACGCGGGTGGGCTGGTCTCCTTGAGCCCGATCTCCTTACGGCCCAACATCTATTCGGCGGGCCAGTTTTGTTTTTTACTAGAAACTGAATTTGGGTGTGTACTCTGTTAACTGAAGAACAAAAACAGGGAAAACAGAGCATGAACATTGAATAATTTGTGTTCCAAATTGCTGCTTCAATTCAGATACATTACTTGCGCACAGATCACATCCTCTACACTGACAGGCCTAAATGCCCATTCTAATGACGGATGAACAACAAATAAAACAAAAACAGAGCAATGATACAACAATAGAACCCCCCTGCCATGATATTTGCTTGCTTCTGCAAATCGATCATCTGCATTAGATGTTTCTTGATCTTCTTCAGTTCCTCGGTCAGTTCGGACTCCGCATGCAGTTCAGCATTGCGCGCATACATCGCCATTGGCACGACTCTGCCCGCCCCTCCGCCCGAGCTCCCCGTATTCTCCACAGCAATCGGCGGCACCCCGCCCAAATTGAGCTCCCAGGTTGCGGCCACGCTCGAATCAACGTAGCCCTCAAACTGAATCCTATCAACATATTCATCAATCCACTCAAAATGGTAACATTTCTTCAAGATCTGAAAAGAACAACATGAACCCTAAATCCCAAATTTGAGGAGAAAAAACAAAATATGGAGAAATCAAAGCGAAAGACAGCGAAAGAACGGGCTAAGAACTGAGATCTAACCTTGACATCCCTTCCTGTCATTGGTTTGCTCAAGCATTTCACAAATTCCCGCCCAAGATTGCCATTGTCATCCCTTTTAGTGACCAACCGTTTAAGAGGGTCTGGGCGTGGGCATTCAGGGCACCTTGTTAGCAGCACTGGTCCATACTGTCGCCATTTTGATTGCGTGGCGGAGGAGGTAGACATTTGCACTAGGTCACCGGAGAAGAGAAAGATTGGGGAAAGGGGATGAATGGGCGGCGGCGGGCGGACGGGCACGGGCGCTCGTCTCTTCTAGCTGCGAGGAGGTGGGTCCCACGAGTAGACAAGTGGTGGGTCCCGCTCTTAGGTGGATAAGTGGTGTGTCCAGCGCTTACGTGGATAAGTGGTGGGTCCAGCGCCCAACAGCTTATGAGGGCATCAGTTCAGTTTAACAACCATGTCGTGCATGGGCTATTTACCTGCTCAAATGTGTCGCACCACAGCCATTCGTTCGAACAACGTCGCACTCCAGCCAATTCACCTCAAATGTGTCGCACTGGAGCTATTGGCCCGGATTCAGATAGCCTTTCTTCTTTCTCCTCCTCGAGGTCATACTTGTAGATGTCAGAATTTGAAAATGTGGATTCCAAGTAGTAGACGCAGTTTGCGGCAATAGATGGGAACTTCTCTGCATTAACAGCAAAGCATCGACGAGGACCAACGAAGATGGCGAGGCCACCGATGCTCTTCATAGGCTCAAGCACTTGTCTCTCAGTGTCCAGCTTGAAGACCACTCTGTTGCATTGTTCATTAAGGATAATAAACACTTCTCCGTTGAATTCCAGAATGAAACGACGGTGCGTAATCAGCACCACTGATCCCTGCTCGCTGCCGGCATATACAGCAGTACCTTTGAAGGCCAAACGCTTCATAGGAAAAGTGTCATGGTGATGGCCCTCGGTATCATCATGCACGGTGAAACATTTGTGTTAAGAGGGAAGAGAAGAATGAGATTCAACACACTTTCATTAAGCTCAAGGCTGCGGTATATATACAGTTTACTGCTGCTGCCGAGCGAGATCATGCGTGTGCCACTACCACATGTCGTGCGCCACTCCGCTATCAACTGCTGCACGACCTGGCTATACCGTATGGCGGCTATACATGGGCACATACGGTATAGAACTACCTAC
>NC_041385.1:837738262-837760559 GCF_002162155.2 Triticum dicoccoides
AGCCGTGACGTCGGCGGAAGTGACGCAAAGACTGGACCGGAATTCGGAGAAAACTTCCGATGGCAGCCCTTTCGTCATGATGTCGGCGAGCTGCTGTCGTGTGGGGATGTGAAGAACACGGAACTCGCCGAGCGCAACCCGCTCGCGGACGAAGAGGATATCCAGCTCGACGTGCTTTGTCCGGCGATGGTGAACAGGGTTGGCGGATAGGTAGACAACGGAGATGTTGTCACAGTAAACCAGCGTGGCCTTGTCGACGGGGGAAAGCAGCTCGCCGAGTAGTTGTCGGAGCCAGACGCACTCAGCAACGGCGTTCGCAACGCCGCGGTATTCCGCTTCGGCACTGGAACGCGAGACGATGGCCTGGCGCTTCGACGACCAAGACACGAGCGCGTCGCCGAGGTAGATGCAGAATCCAGAGGTGGAGCAGCGTGTGTCAGGGCAGCCAGCCCAGTCGGCGTCCGTGAATGCCTGCAGGTCCAGGACACGCGAGGCGCGGAGGTGAAGACCGAGGGCGGGCGTGCCGCGCACGTACCGAAGGACACGCTTGATCAACCCGAGATGACACTCGCGGGGATCATGCATGTGGAGGCAGATCTGCTGGACGGCGTAGGCGATCTCCGGGCGCGTGATCGTCAGATACTGTAGAGCGCCGGCAATGCTGCGATAGGCGGAGGGGTCAGCAACACGGGGCCCATCGGCGGTTGGCAACTTGCCCTTGGTGTCGATCGGCATGGGAGACGGGCGGCAGGTGTCCATGCCGGCGCGATCCAGAATGTCCGCGGCATACTGCTCCTGGCAGAGGAAGAAGCCCGCCGCCGTGCGCGTGACGCGGATGCCGAGGAAGAAGTGCAGAGGGCCGAGGTCCTTCATGGCAAACTCCCCAATGAGCTGAGTGACGACGCGGCGGAGCGCTGCGGGCAAGGATGCGGTGAGCACAATGTCGTCGACGTAGAGGAGCAGGAAGGCGATGTCGGGGCCGTGGCGACGAGTGAACAACGACGAGTCCGAGCGTGTCGCAGAGAAGCCGATGGACTGAAGAAAACCAGCGAAACGGAGGAACCACGCGCGTGGCGCCTGCTTCAAGCCGTAAAGGGACTTGGAGAGGCGGCAGACGTGGTGAGGCCTGTCAGCATCAACGAAGCCGGCCGGCTGAAGATAGTAGACCTCCTCATCCAGCGTGCCATGCAGGAAGGCGTTGGATACATCAAGCTGATGAACCGGCCAGGCGTGTGATGCAGCGAGGGTCAACACAGTGCGAACGGTGGCGGGCTTGACGACCGGCGAGAAGGTCTCGCTGTAATCCACGCCGGCACGTTGCCGGAACCCGCGCACGACCCAGCAGGCTTTGTAGCGCTCGAGGGACCCGTCGGCCTTGTACTTGTGTTTGAACACCCATTTGTCGGTGATGAGGTTGGCACCGGGGGGGCGAGGCACCAGCTCCCAGGTGCGGTTGCGCACAAGAGCGTCGAACTCATCGCGCATGGCGGCAAACCAGTGCGGGTCGCGGACGGCGACGCGCACCGATGGGGGAACCGGCGAGACCTCTCCAGAGATCGTGGTGGTGACGAGGCTGTTGTGGTAGCACGGGTTGGGGCGGAAGACGCCGGTCTGGGCGTGCGTCACCATACGCCGCGGTGCGGCAGGCGGAGCGATCGGAGGCGGCGTCGTAGAAGAGCTGCTCGACGCAGCACTCTCGTCAGGGGAAGACGAGGAGCCCGCGACGGAGAGGCATGTGCCCGAGCCATCGATCAGCGGAGCAGCGGCCCGATGTCTCTGCATGGGGGTGCGCTGGGTGAAGAGGGCGCCGAGCCGCTGGATGACGAGCGGCCGGTGGAGCTCGAATGCGTTGAGGGCGCGCGTTGCATAGAGACGGCCGAGCCAGCCG
The DNA here is from genome assembly GCF_002162155.2 of Triticum dicoccoides. Lineage (NCBI taxonomy): Eukaryota > Viridiplantae > Streptophyta > Magnoliopsida > Poales > Poaceae > Triticum > Triticum dicoccoides. The sequence goes on from NC_041385.1 coordinate 837,740,151, forward strand.
ACGACGATGCAGATGCCACACGTGAACACGGACTGCGCTCGTTGGGGCGCTGCTCGAGCATGGGTACCTGCAAAACGGGCGGTGCAAAAGCAGGCGGTGGTGGAGCGGCGGTGTTAGAAGGTGGGTGAATAGCGAAGGGAAAAACTGTCTCGTGAAAGTGGACGTGGCGAGAGGTAATGACGCGATGAGACGTGGGATCGAAGCAGCGGTACCCGCGGTGGTCGAAAGGATAGCCGAGAAAGACACACGCAAGGGACCGGTGATCGAGTTTGTGCTTGGAAGTGGAGGTGAGATTTGGGTAGCACAAACACCCAAAGACCCGAAGGAGGGAGTAGTCTGGAGCAACGCCTAAGAGGAGTTCATGTGGAGTGCGCGGGGTAGTAGCATGGCATGGCCGCCGGTTGATTAGATAAGTCGCCGTGTTAAGAGCTTCTACCCAGAACCTGGCGGGCATGGATGCGTGGAAAAGAAGGGCGCGCACACTGTCATTAAGCGTACGTAGAATACGCTCCGCCTTGCCGTTTTGCTGACTTGTGTAGGGGCAGGAAAGACGTAAATGCGTGCCGTGGCGAGCGAGGAGAGAGCGGACAGCGGCACTGTCGAACTCACGCCCATTGTCGATCTGAAGTGAAAAGACAGGGAGTTGAAACTGTGTCTTGACATACGCATAGAAATCTAGCAAAACCGGAAGCACATCAGATTTGCGTTTGAGTGGGAAAGTCCAGACATAGTGGGTGTAATCATCAAGCACAACTAAGTAGAATTCATAACCAGATATGCTTACAACCGGAGATGTCCATACATCAAGATGCAAAACATGGAAGGGAAACATGCTAATGCTGGAAGAGCTACTAAAAGGCAAGCGGGCGTGCTTGCCTAAGCGACAGGCGTGGCAAGAGTGGGGTGCAGACTTGCTGAACCCAACAGAGAGGTGATCGGCGACCAGACGGAGTGAGGTGTGGCCGAGGCGTTGGTGCCACAAGGTGGTGTCGGCGAGACCGGCGAAGGCATGGCGAGGAGGAAGCATGGGGCGCTGAACGGGGTAGAGATCACCATCAGAATCACAGCGGAGGATCACCACCTTGGTTCGAAGATCCTTGACAGAGAAACCAAACTTGTCAAACTCGACGGAAACAGGGTTATCACGGCAAATTTGACGAACTGAAAGTAAGTTTGTAATGAGAGAGGGCGAGACAAGAACGTTTCGTAGTTGAACAGGGGAGGTGCCCTGGATGAGAGCCCCATCCCCAACATGGGTTATGGGAAGATGGGCACCACTTCCCACGATGATCTTGGAGGAGGAATGAAAAGGACGGAGGGAATGAAGGTTACCATGGTTCGAAGACATGTGAGCGGAAGCACCAGAATCAAGGTACCACTCGGGAGAGGTGCCTGACGAAGAGGGGCCTGCCGTGGCGCTGTGGAGGGCCGCCTGGAGGGACTGCATGTCCCACGGCTGCGGCGGTGCAGTAGACGAACTAGCGCCCGAAGAACCGTAGGCAGGAGGCGGCCCATAGCCAGGAGGAGGCCCGCCGGGAGCACCGTAGCCTGGAGGAGCGCTGCCAGGAGCGCCGTAGCCGTAGGGGGTAGGCGCCGCGAACATGGCCTGCTGGTGCGGCGTGCCCGGCCGCGGCCCAAGCACACCAGAGCCGGGGGCACGCCATTGCATGGGCCAGGCCTGAACCAACCCCGTCCACGAGTTGGCGCCGGGCGCTGGTGCAGGGCAGATGGGCGCGCGCGGTGCCGGTTGGGCGAGCGAAGCAGGAGGGCTGCCGTTGCCGCGACCACGGCGGCGCTGGCGCCCGCGCCCACGCAAGGTGTTGTCATTGCCGGGAGGGGGTGCTGGTGGAGCCGGAGCCGCGGCCAGCCCAGAGAGCATGGGCGGACTGCAGACGAGCAGTCTGTTCGGCGCGGTGTTCCTCCAAGAGGAGAAACGAGCGCACCTGTAGCAGCGACGGCAGCGGGTTCTGGGAGGTGATGTGAGGGATGACAGAGTGGTATTGGCGGTTCATACCGCGAAGGAGATGAAAAACCTGACGCGTGTCCGTCACCGGCTGCCCCAGGTCACGGAGCTGGTCGGCAAAGCTCTTGAGTCGGGTGCAGTACTGCATCACGGTCATGTCCCCCTGGACGACGGCGTGGTACTCGGCGTCGATGTAGACGGCGCGTGCTAACTGGTTGTTGCGGAAGATGTCGTCGACGGCGCGCCACATGGTCAGGGCCGTGTCCTCCGGCTACATCACCGCCTCGAGAAGCTCCGGCGAGATGGTGGTGTACAACCAGTGTACGACGGTGTGGTCGGCCATATGCCACTCCGGATCACGGGGGCGAGGGACCGCAGCGGCATCAACATGCGCGCGGAGCCCAAACATGCCGAGCACCGTGTCGAAGTGGCGCCTCCACTGCGAGTAGTTGCCAGAGAGAAGGTCCAGAACGACATGAACATGACGACGAATGTCGACAGTTTGGAGAATGGCGGAGGGGAAAGGAGAGGGAGCAGGGACGATGGGTGGGGTGACAGTTGGGGCGACTGGCGCGGCCTGCTGAAGAGGTTCGGCGTCAAGAGCGCCGGCGGCAACGGCGAGTACGCCAGCAGCGCCGTCGACAGAGGAGCGGGGAGAGAGGACGGGTGCTATTATTTTTCAGCTTGCCGTTACCTTTGCTGTTGCTGTTCGGCACTGGAAGCTGAACTGCCAGCTTGCATGGAAGGAGTATCTTTGGCATTGGAGTGGACGGACAAACCCCTCATCATCGAACCTGACAGTCTATATGCCGTAGAATTTCTCCAGGAGCAAGGTATTAATCGGTCTCAGGTGGCGTCCCTAGTTGGGGAGACGAAGAGGCGTTTGCATGGACAGTGGGAACACCGCTTTGCTCATGCTCACCGCCCCAGCAATGAAGCTAATTTTATGGCTAAGTTTGGCCGTACCTCCTTACGTACTGCTGTTTGGCTGAGAGCAGGCCGAGATAATTTTAGTAACCTTTGTCAGAATGAGTGTAATCCCACAATTTAATTAATACATACTCGTTTGACCCGCAAAAAAAGAAGTGGATACAAACACCTTGAGCAAACACCCAGTGTCGGTGTCAAAACCGGCGGATCCCGGATAGGGGGTCCCGAAGTGTGCTCTAGGCGGATGGTAACAGGAGACAAGGGACACGATGTTTTTACTCAGGTTCGGGCCCTCTCATTGGAGGTAAAACCCTACTCCTGCTTGATTAACATTGATGGTATGGGTACGAGATCAGAGAGGCTAAACCCTAGAAGCTAGCCTATGGTATGATTGTTGTTCGTCCTACGGACTAAAACTCTCCGGTTTATATAGACAATGGAGAGGGCTAGGGTTACACAGAGTCGGTTATAATGGGAGGAGATCTTCATATCGTATCGCCAAGCTTGCCTTCCACGCCAAGGAAAGTCCCTACCCGGACACGGGACGAAGTCTTCAATCTTGTATCTTCATAGTCCGGGAGTCCGGCCAAAGGTCATAGTCCGGCCATCCGGACACCCCCTAATCCAGGACTCCCTCAGTAGCCCCTGAACCAGGCTTCAATGACGATGAGTCCGGCGCGCAATTTGTCTTCGGCATTGCAAGGCGGGTTCCTCCTCCGAATACTTCATAGAAGATGTTGAACACCAGGATAGTGTCCGGCTCTGCAAAATAATTTCCACATGCCACCATAGAGAGAATAACATTTGCACCAATCTAATCTGCCGACGTATTCCGTAGCGTGACCTCATGCCACGGCCAGGCTTTTATTCATTTTACTGTTCCACCTCAACGCGTTTAGCGAGGCGGTTTCCTTGGCATGTCTTGTCAAAGCAGAGATCGTGTCCCCTTATTCCGGGATTCTCATCAATACGGGCGTGGGTAACCCAACCGCGCCATTAACCGCGGCACTTGGGAGATAAGCGAGTTTTATTAGGCCGGTGGGGGCTCGTAGTTTTGGCCGTCCATATAAGGGGATAAGGATCTACCCTTTCCGTTTACGCCTTCTTCCTCCTTTGCTTATCCCTCCCTGCGTACTCGAGCTCCAGCGCCCAAGCCCGCCCATCTCGCCTCGACCTACTCCAACCATGTCCGGAGCGGGAGGCAAGTGGATGGCCTCCTCCGTCACGGAGGGGCACATCAAAAGGTTGCGGAAAGCCGGATACCTGCACAACGACATTGCGCACCGGCTTCCAGACGAGGGGCAGCTAATCCCCACCCCTAGGCCCCATGAGAGGGTTGTTTTCCTTGCCCATTTCCTCCGCAGACTAGGTTTTCCTCTTCACCCGTTTTTCCGGGGGCTCATGTTCTACTACGGCCTGGACTTCCATGATCTGGCCCCGAACTTCATCCTCAACATCTCGGCGTTCATCGTCGTGTGCGAGGCCTTCCTCCGCATCCAGCCTCACTTTAGCCTATGGCTAAAGATCTTCAGTGTCAAGCCGAAGGTCGTGGGCGGACGCCAAGCGGAGTGCGGAGGCGCCATGGTGGGCAAGATGCCCAACGTTACATGGCTCGAGGGCGTCTTCGTAGAGACCATCGAAGGGTGGCAATCGGGGTGGTTCTACATCACCGAGCCACGTGACCCTGAATGGGCAGCAGCCCCCGAATTCCAGTCTGGCATTCCCACACAGCTCACGTCCTGGAAAGAGACGGGCCTGTCGTGGGGTAATTCGGCAGAAGTGACCACACTTCAAACCTGCATCAAAGACCTGATTAGCAGAAAGGTTAAACTTGTCACCGTAGTCCAGGTCATGCTCTTCTGCCGGATTTTCCCATGTCAACGACGGGCTTTCAACTTGTGGGAGTTCGACCCGGCCCAGCACCAGACTCTGTCCCGGCTCTTCGACACAAAGCACGAGGATGCATGGAAGGTGCTATTCAAGAGCTCCGAGGTCTCGCCTCCCGTCACCGAGGATCGCGGATTCTGCGCCAAGCGCCAAGCCAGCGCAGTGAGCTAATTTTCCCATTACGGGGTATCTGTTTTCCATAGATTTGATTTTATGCGGGATCTAAACCCCCAGCCCTTTGACAGGACTGGCAGAAGAGGGCCGGACAGAATAACTGTCGAGCTCCTTTGCCCGAAGACCCAGCGGACGCTCGTTTAACGAAGCTGCTGGTTCTGGCACCTCACGTGGTGCCGGAGAAGAAGGCCACGGGGACTCGAAAGAGCTCCCGGCGCCTGGTGGTGTCGGATTCATCGCCTGACGACCCGGACGCACCCTCTGCCCCAGAAGATGAGGAGGAGGAGGAAGAAGAAGAAGCCTCTCCCCCTCCAACGGGGGGAGGAAAGAAAAGGAAGGCTGCCCCAACTGGGGAGGCTGAGGGGGCCAAGAAGGGGAAGACCCTTCTGCCGAACTATGCCTCCGATGCCGAAGACGGTGGGGAGGAATGGACATCCAGGGTCAAGCCCCTGGCAAAATCGTAAGTGTCCGGCTACCCGAATGACTCATGGCGCCCCTCTATTATTCGATAGCTTCTGATGCCGAATTTTAATTATGCAGTCCACCCAGATTTCAGCTCGGCGATTCGTCGAGCGGCTCCCTGAATTCGTTGGATGTGAATAGCGCTTCACTTCCGACGACTTCCTCCCCACTCCCTGCGGACGACGCCGAGGTGGAGTCCCAAAAGGGACCGAACCAGGAGGAGGTGGTCCTAGAGGCGCCCCAAGGCGACCTCCCGGACTCCAGGCCCAAACGGGGCAAAGCCCCGGAGGGATCTAAGTCCGGCCCAGGGCCAGACACTGCTCCAGAACCACCAACGGTTCCAGAGTCCGACAGGCGGCGCCTTCATAGGAAGGGCGAGCCTACGCCGCCGGCGACCTCTGTCCATCCGGAGGCACCAGACAATTTGCTGGAGGCGCTTAACGGCGCCTCCATCGACGAGGAACACCGCACTGTTATGAGTGCGGTGATTCAAAAGGTTCAGTCCACCAAAAGCGGGCTGACGGGAGCCTGTACAAGTTTGTTAACAGGCTTTGAGGTCTGTGTTCAAAACATATAAAAATGTTACCGCATAGACAGTAGCCCCTGATGCTCGGTTCGGCGTTCGGAAAAGAAAAGCCGAGCTGAGAATCTAAAAAGATATACGCAGGAGTCTAATAAAAATATGTCGATATGGGAATGCAGGTTGTGCTGCTGACCTCTACCGCACTGACTGCGGAGGTCAATGCATTGAAGGGAAGCCTCGAGCGGTCCGAGAGCGAGCTCGGCCGTGCCAAGAAGCAGCTCGAGGACAAGGAGGGTATGTAATACCGTATGTAAATGTATATAGAGATACTTGGTTGCAAATGATGACAGGGCCAACTTAAATGTTGCAGGGGCCACGGTCGAGGTGGCGACCCTGAAGGAGGCGGTCTCCAAGGCCGAAAACAGTGCGGCCCTGGAGCGCGCCGAGCGAGAGAAGCAGGAGGTGCGGGTGGCGGAGGTGCGGCAAGAGCTCCAGGCTCTCGTGGAAAAACACGAGAGTTTGGAGCGTGACTCGAAGACTCGAGAGTCCGAGCTCGCATTGGCGCTGGAGAGTGCCAAAAACGCTAAGGCCGAAGCCCAGAAGGCCCTCCAGGAGATCGAGGCGATGAAGAAAATAGCGGCTGGTAAGGCATTTTTTATGCAAAGCAAGAATATAAAAGTTAATTATCTGCTACTTACCCGAATCCGGAGCTCTCCAGGAGCGTTCGCCGATCTGCCCCGTAGTGTGTCTGATGCCGCCGCATACTACCGGGCCGAAGAGGGGAGCTCGACGGAAAAAGTGTTCTGGTCTCAGTATGCTGAGGCCGAACATCCGGTGCCCCTGAGCGACCCGCTGAAGCAGCTGGTCGAGCTCCACAAGGTGTCCGAACAGGCCATGAAGGGCCTCATAGCTCGGCTGTGGCCTGGAGAAGCCATGCCTGGGAGCTACTTCGGTCTAGTGCGGTGGCTGGTGGACGCGTGTCCGTGGATTGAGGTTTCAAGCGCTCCGTCTGTATCGAAGGTGCCCGTCGGGCCCTTGCCCGTGCTAAAGTGCACTGGGGCAAGCTGGACGCTGAGAAGCTTTTGACGAACGCGCCCCCGCCGGGCAAGGAGTATCGCACGCCCGAGATGTATTATAAGGGGGTCCTGAAGGGTGATCGCCGTATAGCGGACGAATGCACTAAAAATGTAATTTTTTAGTAGGCTCGCATCTGTTATCCCGTACGCTGAAAACTTTGTTCATATGCACTAAGCAACGCTTGTTAATTTAAAATATTACCTTCTGTGTAGCCGTTTATCAAATCTGAGAGATGCAAGTCGTCGGTTTCGACCCCCATACCACGAGTGTTGGGGTGTTCGGGATAAACCTGAGCGCTCTTGTTCCCATTCTTGGGTCCATCTAGGGAGGCACTCAGCACAACGAACCAGGCCGTCGGAGTTATAATGCTTTATCACTCTCACTTAGCCATAGAATTCTATAATTATAAATTTCGGCGAAGCCCCTAGTATTCGAAAGACCGAGTTCGGGGCGCTATCCACGCCTAGGCCAGATAACTCCGGTTCATCGCTCTAAGCGGCATAAGTCTTTAAGGACTCGAAAAACCTCGCGAACAGCAACCGGTCTCTCGCACTATCATGACGGTCAGTTTTAGCTTTCTCTACTAAGGTGTTAACCCAGCTCAACTGGGGCACAATCGCAGTAGTTCTCCCAGCGCTACCTTAGCCAACATTGCGGAACGTAAGGTACCAAAACATGGGAGCCGGGCAAACCCAACTATTGACCAAAGACATAATTCGGAGCCGATGTATATAGTGCTATAAGTTCGGGGTGCCGCACTCATAAGAGTGTTCGGTCTTCTCACACAATGTTGTGGGGTGCTTTAGCCCCTGGTGTATTGGCCGTACCAAAGTGTACGGTTGCATAATGTCATGACTGAACATATTTCTATAAAAATAGATGAATACAATAATAGATAAGAGCTATGTATTGTTTATTAAAAAAGAGCTGCTATGAAAGCAGAACGATACAAATAGTGCGATAAGCAAGGGATGGGATTATTTTACATGTCCCCCTCCAGGGGCAAGCTGCGTAAATTTAAGCAAAACGGGTATTTAGCTCGTTATAGAGACCACCTAGACATATGACGCAGCTTGTTCGCGCCCTGGCTGTTGGATCGTGTGTTCGGCGAGTTTATTGCCGGCCAGGCCTTCCGAATAGTTGGGTCCTGAAAGTATACAAAAAAAGAAAACGGCGGAATAGGGAGCCCCTAAGTGCGGTTGAGCCGCATTCTAGGCGTGCCGTAGTTGTGCCCCTCCCCTTATGCCCATGGTATTTTCAAAGCGTAATTATGTACGCGTGGTACCGATATCACCGTCTGGCGAGGGCTGAGGTTGGGGCCGCACTGCTATGCTTGCTCCGAACGTGCCAGCCGGCTTTGTTGGAGGTTGCTTCGGGCGCGCTTGACGTTGTCCGGACGTTTAACACCCGGATTGGGGAGATGCCTTGAGAGGTTGCTCTGTACTTCCGCCGCCAGGACCGCTGTGTGCTCCTCCGTTCGGAGAGAGCGTTCAGTGTTTCCATTTACCGTAATGACTCCGCGAGGACCTGACATCTTGAGCTTGAGATATGCGTAGTGCGGCACCGCATTGAATTTTGCAAATGCGGTTCGTCCGAGCAGGGTGTGATAGCCACTACGGAATGGGACTATGTCGAAGATTAACTCTTCGCTTCGGAAATTATCCGGGGATACGAAGACCACTTCGAGTGTAACCGAGCCTGTACAGCTGGCTTCTACACCTGGTATGACGCCTTTAAAGATTGTCTTTGTGGGTTTAATCCGTGAGGGATCTAACCCATTTTCACACTGTATCCTGATAAAGCAGGTTCAGGCTGCTGCCACCGTCCATGAGGACTCTAGTGAGGTGAAATCCGTCAATGATTGGGTCTAGGACCAATGCGGCGAATCCGCCGTGACGGATGCTAGTGGGGGTGGTCCCGTCGATCAAAGGTGGTCGGGCAGGAGGACCATGGGTTGAACTTTGAGGCGACTGGCTCCAACGCATAGACGTCCTTGAGGGCACGCTTTCGCTCCCTGTTGGGGATGTGGGTTGCGTATATCATGTTCACCGTCCGCACTTGCGGGGGGAAGCCCTTCTGTCCTCTGTTGTTCGGCGGCCGGGGCTCCTCCTCGTCATCGCTACGCAGCCCCTTGTCTCTGGTTTCGGCACTTAACTTGCCTGCCTGCTTGAACACCCAACAGTCCCTGTTGGTGTGGTTGGCTGGTTGTTCGGGGGTGCCGTGTATCTGGCACAAGCGATCGAGTATGCAGTCTAAGTTGGATGGGCCTGGAGGGTTTCTTTTGAATGGCTTCTTCCGCTGACCGGGTTTAGAGCATCTGAATCCGGCGTTGACTACCGTATCCTCAGTATTGTCGCCATTAATGCGGCGCTTGTGCTTGTTGCGACGTGACCTGCCATTGTTGTCCTTGGTATCCGAATTACCAGGGCTCTTGGTTATGTTATTGCTACGAGCTAGCCAGCAGTCTTCGCCCGCGCAGAAGCGGGTCATGAGTGTCATGAGGGCTGCCATAGATTTCGGCTTTTCCTGTCCTAGGTGCCGGGCAAGCCATTCGTCTCGGATGTTGTGCCTGAAGGCAGCAAGGGCCTCGGCGTCCGGACAGTCGACTATTTGATTTTTCTTGGTTAGGAACCGTGTCCAGAATTGCCTGGCCGATTCCTCTGGCTGCTGGATTATGTGGTTTAGGTCATCGGCGTCTGGTGGTCGCATGTAAGTGCCCTGGGAGTTGTCAAGGAATGCGGATTCCAGGTCCTCCCAGCAACTAATTGACTCTGCTGGCAGGCTGTTAAGCCAATGTCGAGCTGGTCCTTTAAGCTTGAGCGGGAGGTATTTGATGGCGTGTAGATCATCACCACGGGCCATGTGGATATGAAGGAGGTAATCCTCGATCCATACCGCGGGATCAGTTGTGCCGTCATATGATTCAATGTTTACGAGCTTGAAACCCTCGGGGATTTGATGATCCATTACTTCGTCTGTGAAGTATAGTGGGTGTGCGGCGCCCCTGTACTGGGCTATATCGCGGCGCAGCTCGGATGAGCTTGGTCTGTTGTATTCGGCCTGGCCGTATTTATCATATTCAGTGTGACGGTTATCATGACGTGATGTGGGGCGCCCACGCGATCCGTAGATCGATCTTGTTTGCCTTGCCTTGTCCTCCAGTATGTCTCGCAGGTCTGTTGCGTCTCCCCGTACTCTGTTATGTTTTGAGCGATGGCGGGGTGCGGCTTGGGTCGAGGGCCCCAAGGTCTCTCTGTCGCGGCCACGGGGTGGCCGATCGGGCGCATCGTACGCTGGTAATGTAGGTCTAGTTGCTTCCTCCTCAAGTTGGGGTAGCAGCCTGCGCTTTGGGTAGCTCTTGGAGGGGCGCTCGAGTTTATACTCTTCGGCCGCCAGGACTTCGGTCCATCTGTCGGCTAGCAAGTCTTGGTCAGCTCTAAGCTGCTGCTGTTTTTTCTTGAGGCTGCGTGCCGTGGCCATAAGCCTGCGTTTGAAATGCTCTTATTCGACGGGATCCTCTGGCACGACGAATTCGCCGTCGTCGAGGCTTGCCTCGTCTTCGGAGGGAGGCATATAGTTGTCGTCCTCAACCTCTCTGTCGGCCGCTCTCTCATGAGGGCTGGCTCCTTCGTCCTCCTGCACTGAATTCTGCTGCAGGGGGTTATCTTCGGCACTGTCCGGCGTGTTGTTATCTCCGGTGCCGGATTCTCCGTTCTTGCTTTGGCGGGATTTAGAGCGGCGCCGCTGTCGTCGGCGCTTGGGTTGCTTCTTGGAGGGGTCATCCTCCGTTTTTTCCTCGCCATCCCCTGCTTTGGGGGTGTCCACCATGTATATGTCATATGACGAGGTGGCTTTCCAGTTCCCTATAGGTGCCGGTTCTTGGTCGTCTCCTTCATCGGCGTCCATACCGTCAATGTCTTCGGAGTCAAAGTCGAGCATGTCGGTTAGATCGTCGACAGTGGCTATAAAGTGGGTGGTGGGTGGGTTTCGAATTTCTTCGTCGTCCGTATCCCAACCCTGCTGACCATAATCCGGCCAGGGCTCTCCTGACAAAGAGAGAGACTTTAGGGAGCTCAGGATATCGCCAAAGGGCGAGTGCTAAAAGACGTCCGCGGCGGTGAACTCCATGATCGGAGCCCAATCGGGTTCGATCGGAAGGGGTGCGTAAGATTCGGAGTCCGGAACGGAGTCCGGCACCTTGGAGTCACGGGCCTTGCAAAGGACTAGGCTGGTATTCGGCTTTATCGCCGTAGAGATTGCGGCTCCTGGGGCGGCGTCCAACCGTCCGTCCCTAGTTAGCGCAGTCGGCTCCGAACTAATGGTCGGAGCGGACTCCTGAGCGGCACCTTGGGCGTTGTCCGGCGGCAGAGCTAGGTCATGCCCATCGAGACAGTGCGGCGCACTCGGCGTGGCTCGAATCCGTCGAAGATCAAGTCCTCGCGAATGTCGGCCGTGTAGTTTAAGCTTCCAAACCTGACCTGATGGCCAGGGGCGTAGCTTTTGATCTGCTCCAGATGGCCAAACGAGTTGGCCCGCAGTGCAAAGCCGCCGAATACGAAGATCTATCCGGGGAGAAAAGTCTCGCCCTGAACCGCGTCGTGGTTGATGATCGAAGAAGCCATCGGACCTAAAGGCGACGACACAGAGGAACTCTCAATGAAAGCACCAATGTCGGTGTCAAAACCGGCGGATCTCGGGTAGGAGGTCCCAAACTGTGCGTCTAGGCGGATGGTAACAGGAGACAAGGGACACGATATTTTTACCCAGGTACGGGCCCTCTCGGTGGAGGTAAAACCCTACTCCTGCTTGATTAATATTGATGGTATGGGTATTACAAGAGTTGATCTACCACGAGATCAGAGAGGCTAAACCCTAGAAGCTAGCCTATGGTATGGTTGTTGTTCATCCTACGGACTAAAACTCTCCGGTTTATATAGACACCGGAGAGGGCTAGGGTTACATAGAGTCGGTTACAATGGGAGGAGATCTTCATATCGTATCGCCAAGCTTGCCTTCCACGCCAAGGAAGTCCCTATCCGGACACGGGACGAAGTCTTCAATCTTGTATCTTCATAGTCCGGGAGTCCGGCCAAAGGTCATAGTCCGGCCATCCGGACACCCCCTAATCCAGGACTCCCTCACCCGGCCTCTGCATAGTTAGGATACACACAGCCAACACTAACCCATACATACAAATAAACACGCCGACAAAGAGTAAAGTCATACAAGATCAAAGCTATGCCTAAGCAAGAAAAAAGAAAAAGAAAAACTCAAAATGATATGAACAACGAACGACAAACTATGTCAACCACCATATCCCCACCAACCACCTTTTGACTCCACAAGGACACCGTGGTACTTTAAAAGCAACGTCTTCAGGAAGGGAACAACGCTCAAGTCACATCGTCACCGGATCCAACAAATGTAAGATTCTAGGTTTTCACCCTGAAGAACAAGTCCGAACATATCTGAGCAATGCCTTCAACAAGGTAACGACGTACAAATGTCGCCATTGCCAGGTATAACCAACCCAGGTCAAACCTAGATTTCTCCACGATTTGTCGTATATAGATCAATGCGTTGCTTTATCTATCAAGCGGGCGAAAGTATTTTTCAGTATTTTTTGATTGAAAAAGTAAGAGAAAAATATTATTTACACTTTTTTCGGTACAACCCCTTAAAGACATCGAGAGGGCTCAGATAGTCAGATACCTCTTAATAAAAAGGACAATATGGTCATACCCAGTACCCCCGTCCAAAAAAATCCCACTCCCCCAACGTACCCGCGGTGTACGCGGTCGCACTGGGTAAGGCATACACGTACGACAATATGGCCACGCGACGTACACGTACGGACACACCCACGGGCGTGACGTGACAGCGTCAACGCGCGTCGCGTGGTTAGCCGGGGTGACGGCTCCCGATGCCGCCGCCCGCCAGGCAACTATTCCCGATGACGCCGCCTGCCATGAATGCCGGTGCCCAGTCGCGTCACCGTCAAAAAGTATAACATGTATACAAAAGTAGACATCAAAATATGGGTTTAATGTGAATCATGTATTTGGAAAATGTTAAACATGTATAAAAAATATTCCTTATATATACAAGAAAGCCAATATGAATGTTCTGAAACCAAACAAGACCGTATAGAAAAATACAGAAAAATGAAGAAATGAAAAACCTGAATAAAATGGATGAGAACCAAAACTAAAAACTAAATTATTCAAAACCAACACAGAAAACCCAAAAAAAATGGTTCAGTTGTGAGTCGAGGTTAGACTTGTAACTGAGGAAGAAAAAATGTATCAGGATTGGGAGCGAGTCAATTGTGGACTTGCAACAGAGGCATAAAAACAGTCAAGCCCAGATCCGGACCAGTTGTGAGTCATTGGACAACTCGTAATTGGGATAAAAAAACTCCGGGCATAGTTGCATGTCGAGGCTGGGCATGCAACTGAGGTGAAATAAAAAAGTCTGAGTCCAATTGTGAGTCGAGGATCAGCTGCATATTGATGGTCGATTTGCAAGTGAGACAAGAGAAAAGATTTGCATGTCCTAGTTGCAAGAGAAAAGGTTAGCCGCCCACCTCTTTTTTATCCTAGTTGCAAGTCCACCATTGATACGCAACTATGTTGGCTTGCAACTGGGACAAAAATGGCATGCCAGGTTGCGTATCAAGGGTGTACTTGCAACTAGGACAAAAAAATGAGGCAGACCCATTTGCATGTTGGGGATGGACTTGCAACAATATAAGTGGAGGCCCTAGTCGCGTGCTAAGGCCGGACATGTAACTGGGACAAAAAATATGTCGGGCTCAGTTGCATTTCGGGAGTGGACAGGCAACTGGGACATAAAAAAGGATCACCCGCAAATATGTGTGTCGAGGGTGGACTGGCAACTACGATGAAAGTCAAGTCTAGATGCATGCCGGTGGTGAACTTGCAACTCAGGAAAAAAAAAGGCAAACCCCCAGCTCCGTCCCTAGTTTCATATCGATGGTGGACATGCAACTTGGAAAAAAGTAGGCCTCGTTGCAATGTTGAGGGTGGTGTTACTACTGGAAAAAATGGTTGGTCCCCGAGAATATTGTGTGTCAAGGGTGCATTTGCAACTTGGATAACAACAAAAACGACGGGCCCGCAGTTGCCTGTCGGGGATGGAGTTGTAACTGGGACAAAAAAATGGTGAATCCGCCAGTTACATGTCGAGAAGGTGCAATTGCAACTGGCACACAAATAATTAGTCGGACTCAGTTGCATATTTAGGAATCTAGTTGCAATTGGGACAAAAGTACAGCCCAATTGCAAGTGGGGGCGATATTGCAACTAGGACAAACATGTCACTAGAGAAAAACCCCAAAAGTCATAAATCGTGTATGTTCATTGCGAGGACAAAGATCGATCCCCTGCCTCGATGTCGCCCCCAGTCGACTGCCTCCTTCCTGCTTGTGTCGGCTATGCTCTAGAGAAAGTGGAATGGACAAGAGACAGTGATGATTGAAACTGAAGAGGCAGGGACCAACTCGATTCTTCAACTTATACAACACATGCTAAAATAAGGATAAACAAAACGAAATATGACGCTGTATCGTGCCGTGAAAACGGCCCAACATGCGTGAATGGGCCAACAAGTGGCCACTGGACGCATGGCGGGACACCGGATGCGTGCGAGAAAACAACCCACGATCACAATTTTTACAACATTTAAAGTGAACAGATCAGACGGTCATGAACATAGATAAGACATTGCTAAATATCATTTATATGAGAATGAGCAAAACCAGTTTAAAAAGTCCATGCATGAATTTGAAACAAATAAATAAGGAAGGAAAAGGAAAAAATGGAAAAGAGACAATAACAAATAGATAGATAAAAATATGAATCTAAAAAAGTTTATGGATTTAAACAAAAAAAAGCAAAAAAAAATCATTTGCTGCGTGAGAGAAAACACATACACGGATGAATTGGTGACTACAAAAACTAGGTCGTGCTTTTCACGTATCAAAAACGTTTGGTCTCAACTCCCCTAGAACGCTAAAACCTCTCAAAATTACATACAAATATATACTGACAAACTAAAGCTACACTGCCGCTCGTGGTATTTACGAACAAAAAAGGGTAAATCTAGTTGATCCCTCCACATGCGCTGCAAACAAAGTACGGGAAAAGTAAACAAGCAGCGCAGCGCGTCTCTCTGACACTCTTCCGTGGCCCACGCCTTCAAAACTATGGGCCGCAGTTGCATGTAACACAACTAGAAAAGGTCTAACACGCATGACAACGCCAAATCATCCGTGCACGAAAATGAAAGACAACACAAATCGAACGGTGAAAGAGTTAGATGTGAGGTAACTAATTTTCATCTAGATGTGAATTAGCAAAACCGTTATTTATTATTGGCAATGATCGGTTAACTAGCAAGCTAGTAGTACATAACACTGCAAGATTACTCGTGAGGCAGGCCCTTAGGAGGAAAGCACGGCTTAGGACATTTCTCGAACACAACCACCAGGGGCAGCCCCTGCCACCCTTTTTCCTTAACTACCAGCCACCACTTTTTGTTATATTTGTACAACACCAGATCACGGCTCATGTTTGCACCCCGGGGCGTAGCACGATGTCAGCTTGTATGCGCCGTGATGCCTCTCGACCAAGGTTTTGGTTACCGAATGAGGCATTTTTACCGAGGGGGACTGGAAAACGCGGTTACCACGGTTACCGAGAAATACCGAAAAATACCGAGAATATTTCGAACGAATTTTATAGTTGAATTTTGAATTCAAATAAGTTAATGAACGAACATTTGAACCAAAGACCTCTCAAAACAGGAACTAGGTTCCGACCAACAAGCCAAAACCAACTCTCATGGTATTAATTAGATTCTATGTACTTTACTATAAATTGAGTGTTTAAATTCAAAAAATTCAAATAACTGGTATTTTTTGCTTGGTACGTGGATTTACCGAGGGGCACGGAAATACGCGGTAACCATGGTAAATCTCGAAATTTCGACCGGTAACCAAAACCTTGCTCTCGACGCGAAAAATGAACTTTTGGTCCCTGCCATCTGTCAGCACGTCGCTCCCCTCCGTATTTATCAAGTGGCCGACGGTCACATGCAAATTATGCGTGAGTGATACCTGCGCCGATGTACCACTGGAGACGCTGCTTGCACTTGTTGACGGTGTCGCCGAATTCGATCACGACGTCAGTCGAGAGGCGGGGTGGTGCCTCCTTGTCGGAGCCGTTGGTCGCCGCCGCCAGTTTGATCGACACAGCCACGCTTCTACTGCTGGTGGAGTCGTCGCATAGTGCCAGATTCACGTTCCTAGGGCACCCGGACTTCCATATATATAGAGCTATGGTTAACACATTGACCATTCAGTAAGAGGTCCACCGGCATGAGATTGTACAAGTTGTCACCTGTTAGCTCATGATCTTCTGTGTCATAGATCGGTTGTGATTGAGCTCGCGTAGCTTGACATGGGGCGGTCAACTCCAAGGCCATGGCCAAGCCAATGAGTGGGAGCATGACCAGGAAACGCGAGTGTTCCATGGCAATGAATGTATTTACTCGCGGTCAAGTTGGTGTCGTTGGTTTGTTGCTCGGGGCATCCAAAGAGGTACAATTATATACTAGATGGTGCGGTGAGCAACATTAATTTGCTAGCATTTACATACGATATATGTGCATAGTACTTTGAGAATGTAGGTGGATCTCATTCGATGTCCTAGTTTCAGTTCTTTCTCCTACAATATTTTTCGTAGATAAGTCTCATTAGTGTCATATATTTTTTCTTTGATCAATTTATTCTCTGTGCATAGGCAGGCAGATATACAATGCTCCATATATTAATGAAATCTTTTATATTTATTCTGTAGATAGATAGTTGGACATACAATCCTCCATTTATTAATGATAAGTTTCATCAAGAGAGAATCATTGTACGTATAATGAAAATCTAAAGTATTCTGAGATTATAGGTGGCTTCATTTAATGTTATAGCTTTGGTTCTTTCTTCCACACTATTTTCTTTAGATCGGCTTCATTAGTGTCACAGATTTTTTTGGATTCGGTATGTAAATATACTCCATTTATTCATGATTTTTTGTCTTTATTTTATAGATAGATAGGAGGGTATACAATTCTTCATTCACTAATGATAGCTTTTATCGAGAAATAATTATGTCTATGAAAAATCTCAAGAGAAGAATTCACCGGCTAGCCTTACTCCCATGACCCATATTATGAGTGTGTGTACGGACGAGATGGAACCAACATAGGTAGATCGTGAAAGGAAAGGAGCAATAGGTTGAGTTAATGCAAAAGTCATCTTCTGCTCGCAAAGCTCATTTGAGCTTGCGATGAACAGTAAAATCCAAAAAAATTGAATTTTTTTGGTGCAAACATTGAAAAAGGTTTTATGCGTGGTTACAAAATGTCATCTTAAAATAATATACATGGAAGTGGTGGTAAAAAAAAACAAAATCAACACGCCAAAATGCTTTCGAAAATAACCGTTTTGGAGCATAGTTACTGTTTTTTCGCCACCAATCCCAAGGAAGTCATCTGTAGATGAAGTTTTTCGAGCTCGTAAAACTTTTGTCAATGTTTGGACCAAAGAAAATTCAGAATATTTTGATTTTTCTTTTGAAAACGGGTCTTAATGTTCACCCGAGCTCATTTGAGCTCGAGCTCAGAAACTGCACGTCCTACCTACTGCCACTACCATGGGATAAAGGTGCTAAATGAGTTTTTTTCTACAATTTAGTGGAGTGATTATGTGGCCGGAGGACATCGATAGCAAACTAGGAACGAGTACAAAGTGGGGATGGCCATGGGAAATAATAGACGATCGATGGCGGTGTTCGCGAGGTACGTCGATGGTTACGGTTTGCAGTGGTGGGGCAAGAGGAGGGGGTATCTAGTATCTTGATCTAGCGGGAGGAGAAGGCCAGATATAGCAAGGATGCGACGGAAATTAAGCCGTATTCCCCCAAATGAGTACTTTTGGGCTTCTACCATGATCTCAAAATTAAGTGTTACTAGTAGAATGCCCATGCATTGCTACGGGCTATAAGACATATAAATGAATCAAACAAATAATTAAGGTCGTCTTCAATGTCAAAACTCACTTCTCCCTCAGACACTGGGTGTGTTCGGACTTCAAATGGGCGCCCAAGGCTCCATGAGTTCGAGCTCCGGCAAATCCAGACTATATATGGCGAGAATTGTGATTGTCTGAACTATTCAACATGTTATCTACAACATACGGGCCCAACACAATAGCCGTCATAGTGGGACATTTCTCGCCAGTGCTCTCTCCTTTAAAACCGGATGGCGCCCACCTAACCTTCGCCATGGCGCCCTCTCTCTTTCCCACTATACTTCCCACAGACCGCCAAGGAGTCTCCCACCAACCACCCCGCCCCCGTGTTTGTGGCGATCCTCCACCACCATCAAGGGAGAGGAGGCACGCACCGCCCATGACAACCCCCAAGCCAAGAATGCAGATATAATGTCTCCCGAGCCATTGCCATGTTGTAACATAGTTGAAGATCGTGCATTACCATGGAACAAAAATATGATGTCCGTTGTTGGACTTGCAACTCATACACCACCATATGTGTTATTATGTGTTGAAGCAACCAACCAATGCATTTATCCTTCTATCCTAATCAAAATTTTGCACGACTACCTTTTTATCCTAACCAAAAAAATGTAGGATCTGGAAATTTCTTGCTTCCCATATACAACGGTGCGGATTAACCCCAGTAAAAGCAAGTGAAGCTAACTTTTTGCAGGAAGCTAGTGAAGGCATCAAAATAAGTGCAACATACTTTTCCTCAACTACGCATATACATATTCCTTCATATATTGATGAACTAACATGCACCACATACCTCCAATCCAAATTTTACTACTCGTCATCTATATCTCCACTACCTAAAATCACTCCAGTAATCTGAAATTAGCTATCGATAACCGATTGGTTTGCATCTGAATTAGAAACACAAAATTGCCTTTGTCTTCAAGAACATGTATTCTACATGTTGGAACAGGTACAAAGATGATTTCAGAATACGAACGACTATTGGTAAGCATCTAGAGTTAAGAGGTAGAAATACATCAGATTACTCTCCCATAGTGGTGGAGTGGCATGACTCGAGAGCGGCAACTGCCCGCGGTTGCCTTGGCCGTGAGTCACGGTCTCCTAGGCCATGATTCTAGGGTCTCCCCTGCAAGAATATTAAAAGGCAGCAGCTAGGCAATCGGTCAGATATGTCATGAATGCACAAAATTTTTCCATAACCATTTTTTGCATTATCTAGGCTCAGATCAAGCACAAATATCAAAACAGAGAAGTGCAGAAAAATAGGATCTGAAGCAAAAGAGATAAGGTTTATGAGCAGAAAGAGAGGTGAAGGACTCACGTTACAATCACACCACTATTTGCAACACCCTCGTTATTTTAGCATAAACATAATAGTAAGTTGTTTGGGTCCAACACACCTTAAGGTCAATAATTTATAAATCATCGCATAAAATGTTGTGGTGTGCACCTTAAGATCCATTATACACTTCGAAATGAAACTATGAAATAATGAAATTTGATTGAGAACATATAAAGTTGAGATGTGTCTATTCCATGTTGGAAATTAATTTTTTCTAAGGAAAACATTCAGCATGAGGCATAAATCATGTTGGAAACACATTTGTAGCTGGCCCTACTAAGTACGAAAGGATTAACATCATACATTTTATATATAGTGTAATTTGAAATGTTATGCTATTGAATACCTATCCATTTAAGCAAACATTGTATTTCCCCAATAAAAAAATGCAGTCTAAAAGAGGGAACACAATACCTTTTAGGAGTGAAAAACTATATACACACTATGTTATCTTCATTATGTAGCACCCCTACGCCACTTGGATTTTCGGAGATAGACTAGCTTGCAAAGTTTAAAGTAGTGCGACGACGCAAATAAAATCAGCCATCAGTAAGTTCATCATAAGACAAGATGAATTATGTGATAGAAAGTTACTTGAGCATGTTAACAAAAATCCTAATGAACAATTCATAATACCTGCAAGAAGAAAATGCAACTTGTGATGATTCTTATCAGTAGCAAATTGGCCCAGAGTTGAGCAAATGTTGTCTTGCACCACAAAGTCCATGTATAAACTGAAAGAAAACCAAACGACACATAAACGTACCTGAACCAACTTGGTAAAAAGTGGTCAATCATGTATTCTCTTAAAAAACAGTGGAGATAGGACCAGGTAATATCACACGTAGATTTGCAGGCTAGTGCTCGACAAGCTTCAGAAATGACAATTGCTCTTGTTTCAAGTTTGCTGTAGAGTTGGATCTTCAAATCATCATGTA
>NC_041385.1:837760787-837778694 GCF_002162155.2 Triticum dicoccoides
ATATAACAAGCAAGTCACATTACAATACTATTATGCGTGAAAGCATGTACGAAAACTAGCATTGACCATATCGTCATAATTTCAAGCGAGTGTCCCAACTTACCTTTAATGTTGCTGATCGAAGATAAATCGACATTCCATCGGAAAGTTCAATGTTGTAATCAATATTTGACCACCACAATAATCCCAGGCGTAAGCTTCCACTATCCGCTTGCTCTTGTGCAGACTTATTAGTAGCACCATTGGCTCAGCCTCCGAGTCTACCGTTCATGCAGGATTGCACAAGTTGTTGTCAAGGATGTCGTGACTGCTCTTATTGTTGGAGTCACCCATCCACGAGAATGAAACCTGTGAAGTCTGAACACATCTCCAGTACCTCCGATTAACAAGGGAATAGGGTGTGACCTAAAATTCTAACAACAATAACAACAAAGCTTTCAGTCCCAAACGAGTTGGGGTAGGCTAGAGGTAAAACCCATAAGATCTCACAACCAACCTATAAGATCTCGTGACCTAAAATTCTAAATTGCGTTTAAATGAATCTGTTTTTACTATACATGGTAATAGCATGGCCAAGATTGAAGATCATACAACTTACATGTGAAAAGAGTAGTATCAGGAATCATCCTGCTACTCCTTTTCCTTATAACGTTGATAAATATTTTGTGATGAATGATACGAGGGTTAAGAGATCCAAAGCATCATGAATAGAACGCCACAAACAGCTTGGTGAGCGGACATGTAAGGAATAGATGTTGAATGGACTCCTCGTTGCAATAAAAATAACATATTGTGCAACCCTGTCAGTTACGCTTTTTTAGATTGTGCTTGGTTATGTCTACGAGCCAGAAGATAGCAGCATCATGGCCCTCCTCCCCAAGGATCACTCGTCTCGATGAGGTTAGCTCGGGGACCATTCAGGAAGAGCTGGAAAGCAAGGTAACCGAGTAGCTTTGCCGTGACGTCCATTGTCAAAGACGGGCTAACCTGTAAATTGATAAAACAACTAAAGTAGTTATCTGAATAAAATCGCCCTACATGAGAGGGCCTTGCAGTGCATTAAGAAAAGTACAAAAAAAACTGATGACCAGAACCATAAAAGTGAAGCTCTAAACTGTAGACTCAATGGATGGCGGCTTGGTCGGTTAATCACCATCATTTCTATCAGCGTGAATATAATTGTGCCCTCTTCAGACAGACTTGAACAAAATACTGCTACATTGACAAAAGTTGTTGGCAGCTCACAAATGCATTTCCTAGTGTGTTTTTGTTGTGGAAAACAAAAGCTCAATTATTTTCAATAAAGACAGAGCCAGATCTCGTAAAATATAAGTCTCGCTGCAAAGCAGCAGAGAGACTCAATATTGCAACATAACATAAGAAAACAATCATTGGTGTGTATCTTTTTTACCAAGGATGGTGTATTGCCCGATTTAAAAAAAACAAGCATGGTTTTCTCTCAGGCAGTCACGGGTAATTTAACTTGATGCAAAGTATGCAACAAAAGAAAGGAAAATAAATTGCTCTGCATTGTCGAGTAGTCTTCATTTCAATACTTTAACTATACTTAAGGTTATGTGCTAGCATAAAATGAGCTGGTTTTGTTTTTTGTGATGTTTGCTGATGCCAGGCACATTTCATGAGTGAGGAAACGAGTCCAGCCGTCCATTCATTCTGTGTTCTTTTGGGAATAACCTAACATTGAATTCAAGTTTTCTTTAGAAAAAATAAAATCATTCCATAGTCCACATAGATAACCTCAATACGGTGGAGGATAAATCTCTCTCTCTCTCTCTCTCTCTCTCTCTCTCTCTCTCTCTCTCTCTCTCTCTCTCTCTCTCTCAGTGAAAATAAAATTAAAATTAGGACATAAAAGTGGCATATGGACTACGTGCCTATAGCTAGGCGCGGAGGAGCGCGCCGTCCCCTTTCGTACTGTTGAAATCTGCATACCTAAGCCTAATGTAGATTGCGTGAAAGCCTATCCAAAGACTATCACGCCACCCATGCGGGGTTAAAACATCCTTGATCAGTTGCTCCAAGTGTGTATACACCATCTTTTTTTCTTAGGGAACACCACCTTATAATAGTGGAGTAATTTATCATCCTTGGCTACCTAAAGTGCTTCCACATAAAACAAAACCAGTATAGTTTCATCCTATGGATTGGAATCGGTATATGGGCAAAATTATAAATTAGGGGATACCCTTTGCAAAGGTCACTCCCACCTTCCCGAGTTGCGACAAGTTGTGCATTGTATGAGCTCCACTTGTCGCAACCTGAGAGTATCCCCCTTGTTTTATATTCATTTATTAAAATATTTGATCTCTTCATCCGTGCGTCCAAACACTACTAGGGAAAACCCTAACAGTAGCGCGGGATAAAAGCCTAGCCGTAGCGCTGGGCGCCGCGCTATTGTTGCGGTTCTACAACTAATATTTAGCAGTAACATGGATTTACCAGCGCTACTGCCAAGCATTAGCAACAACACTTTTTCCAGCAGACGCTACTGCTAATTGGCATTATCAACAACGCTTTTTCCAGCAGACGCTACTGCTAATTCGTGCTACTGTCGGGGAAGGTGGCGTCAAATCGGCTTCAGGAGGGATTAGGCGTCTCCTCCGAAGATCTGGCATTGCATAACCCGATGGAGATCGCATGCGAGGGACGGGGAGGAGTAAGATGAGGAGGAGGGAGTGGCACGGCGAGTGCGCGCAGCGGTGTTCGGCGGTGATTTGCGGCGATCGAGGGCGCCGATGTGTTCGCCAGAGAGTAGGGTTCGAGAAGAGGAGCAACCTCCCGCTCTAACCCAAATTCAAATGAACATGCACGATGACCATCTGATCTAATTAAGTGTCATGTTAGTGCAATTAAATTAATTCGAAAATCTTAGGACAACAATACCCCTAGACTTAAATGTAAAAGAAATTTTGGTCAAAAATACTCTTAAGCTTTTATATGGCCTAATCAGTCTCATCCGTTGGATCGCTCGTATAATACACATACTCTCGTATATTGCAATGCACCGTAAAATTTCCCCATCTTTTTCTGCTGCTCCGTACCCCACTGATTAAGGAAAGCCCTGTCATGATGTGGTGGCCCCACTGGAGCCGAGCCGTAGCATGCACGGATCCGCATAGGCGGCTAGCTGTTCCGGTCAATCTTTGTCTACTGCGACAGCGGCAAGGGGAGGAAGGCCCCCTACCAGGACACCGCCGCCCAGCTCGGTAAGGAGATGGAAACCAACCAACCAACGTAGCTACTCCCTTCGTTTCAAGATAGATGACTCAACTTTGTACTAACTTTAATATAAAATTGGGTCACCTATTTTGAAACGGAGGGAGTAATACATATGTTCCTTTCGCCACCGGCTTGCTCCCGGCTCAATTCTTGTATGGGAGGAGGGAGACTGAAACGGAGAGGGGTAGCCATATAGAGACACCAATTAAGCTATAGTTTTCAAGTGTATTATAATATAAACTAGGGAGTAGCTCTATGAAACTGAAAACTATAGCTTAGAAAAATAATGAAGAGTAGATGATGATGCCCACCCAAAGGCGTGTCTGGTTTAATTAAAGGTCAGGGAAAACCCACCTTCATAGAATAAAAGAAACACTAAAGAGGTTGCTCAGCACATCTTTCCTAGGACTTTGCTCCAATAACACACTTTTTTTTATTAGATAAAATAGCACACCTTTGATTGGTAGCTGTACAAAATAGCACAAATCTACCTTTTTCTTACTTCTACACGTACAGGCCCATATGACATATTTTATAGGACGAAATTGCCCATGGTTATGGTCGATCGAAACGATCAAAGAGCACAGGAGGCGGAGAGACGAACTAACCAGTGCGCCGCCGCCTCACCGTGCCTCCTGCCCGGAGCGCCATCACCTCGCCGCGCCTCCTCCCCCAGTGCGCTGCCAACTCGCCCTGCCTCCTTCCCGCGTGCTGCCAGTTCTTGCACCGCTGCCAGTTCCTACGAGGCTACGAAGCACGGTCAGGTCGCCGTGTCTTCTCCACCGTGGCACCGCGGCACCACCACGCCATGTCTCCTCCCCCACGCGCTGCCCGTTCCTGTAGAGGAGGCGTCTTCGTCGGCCACCACCTTGCCAGTCTAGCGGGTCCTGTCCAGGTTGCTTGCTGGCCGCGTTGGAGGCCTGACTGGAGCATGTGTGTCGCTGCTAGCCTGTACGTGCTGGCTAGAACCTGCTGCAACTGCTCGCTGCTCTAATTGCTATCTCTAACAGTAGGTGCTCACTGAAGAAGATAGCATATGGCTCAAAACACTAGTGCCACACATAGACACACTACAAGCTTTGATATGTATGCATGTATCTGCTTCTGCAGTCACGAGAGAATATTAACGCTTCATTTTTTTCTAAGGATTCAAATAATCAAAATACAGATTGGATGGATGTAACATGTATTGATGTACAGTTCTGTTGATGTGGAAAATGATCAAAATTTCGACAGTTATAATCATCTCAGCAAGATGTGGAGCGTTGGGAGATGAGAAAAAATTGGACGAGGCAGCCGTGGGAGAACCGGCAGCACGTGCACAGGAGGCACGGCGAGGCGGCGGTGCGACGGGAAAGAGGCACGGTGAGATGAGGGTGCTCCGGGCAGGAGGCACAGCGAGGCGGCGGTGCGACGGGAAAGAGGCACGGTGGGATGACGGCGCTCCGGGCAGGAGGCACGGCGAGGTGGCGGTGCGACGGGAAAGAGGCACGGTGAGATGACGGCGCTCCGGGCAGGAGGCACGGCGAGGCGGCGGCGCACTGGTTCGTTTGTTTGTCCGCCTTCTGTGGTTTTGATCGTTTCGATCGACCAGGAGCCAGGTGAAACGATGGATGGGCAATTTCGTCCTAAACAATATGTCGTATGGGCCCGTACGTGGAGAAGTAGCAAAAAGGTAGATGTGTGCTATTTTGTACAGGTACCAATTAAAGGTGTGCTATTTTATCTAATAAAAAGAAAAGTGTGCTATTTAAGCAAACTCCCAGGAAAGGTGTGCTATTTTATCAAATTGCTCTGAGGGCCACTGTGCTAGTTTACTTAAGAAAGAAAACCCTACACAAAACCATGTACTATCCATTTAGCAAGAGAGGTAGAGCAACAATCCATGAGCTATCCATGGAGTATATGCCCGGTACAGTTTAATCTGCAAGAAACC
The DNA here is from genome assembly GCF_002162155.2 of Triticum dicoccoides. NCBI lineage: Eukaryota > Viridiplantae > Streptophyta > Magnoliopsida > Poales > Poaceae > Triticum > Triticum dicoccoides. The sequence goes on from NC_041385.1 coordinate 837,765,964, forward strand.
TTCTCATAGCACGTTTCAAATTCTTAAGCTTCACAATGTAGGCACTGCCAGTAGGTAATGTTTCTACAAATGACAGGACAGATATTCAGTTTCCAACCAGAACTAATATAATCTTGGCAGTAAAACTGAATAACGTTATTCTTCAACTCCCACTCATCGAAACCAAAAATTAAGCCAGTTGGTGACAGATGCAGCGTGCTGTGGTTGCGAACTGCCATCTAGGTCTAGTTTATTAATTTACCTTGGGCAGACATGGATTAAGAATCGATTTATCCAGAACCCAACGAAGCTGGTCAGTGGTCTGCGCGTTGTCATCATCAAAATTAGGAATAAATAATTCCAGACCCTCCTTGACGATCATATACCATCAAAATTAACAAGAAATATTGATCGCTCGTAATGGTGGCTGCACCCAGCATTGAAAAAGAAATACAATCCGCCATGTCTCAACCGATTTCTGCATCTGAGAAAGCAAGACAAGTTACTACAACCAAATGGGAATTACACCGTAGTATAGTACACTAGGACTCTAGAAATCCGGCACCACACTTCAGTAGCTTGTTCCTTTTCCAAGGAAACCATGATCATTAATTAACATGTCCATACGATTGTTTCATGTCATAACCATGATATCCTCGCACTGATAACACCGGATCACTTCTGCACCTCTGCCATTGCTAGAAACTTCTTTTCACTGCAGTGAACTTGGCGACCAGTTCATCCATGTTCGGCAGGCACTCCTTAGCACGCTCGTCGCCGGCATATTCTTTCGCCCAGCGGCACAGAGCCGGGAACTGTTCATCCGTGAGTAGATTCACCCCGGAGATCTCTTCGAAGGCTCTGAGCCAGCGAGCTAACCCACTGGCTGCTATGTAAACGAGGCCAATGGAGTCGCCTCCAAAGAACCTCTTCCCCTTGAGCCTTCACCGTCACCGTATATGCTCATCACCTTCACCGTCTCACTCATTTTTGCTTCCAAATTCTGGACCTTAAACTCAAAGCTCTGGACTGCTTGCTGATATGAATGGGTCAGGGGATGCTTTGTTGCCGTATCTTCTCTTGAAAGGTGAGATGTGTAAAGGTGGGGAGAGAAAGAAACTACTCAGCTGCTTCCTTCCAACGTTGAGATGTGTAAAGAAACCTATTCGATCCTCACCCCAATAAACTTGTTCTTGGCTTAAAGCATCTGTACAGGTTCAATGGAGTTACTCGGGAGCCACACATGCAAGTATTTTAAAAATTTAAGTAAGCGCCTCGAGATGATGCAAGCCATGGGATAATCAAGCCCATTTTATATAAAGCTTCGCTTCAACGGAGTTAAGCGAAAGCCAAAGATTTTAAAAAGTCTTGCAACATTTTTAAAAAGATAGCAAAAGTTTGTGTGAAAATAGTGAACATTTTAAAATTCCAGAAACATTTTTTTAAAGAAAAAGAAAAAAATACAAGAGGGAAGTAAAAATGGAAGAATTAAACCTGTAAAAACTAAGAGAGAGAACAAATGAAGACCAAAACAAGAATTTACTAGGAACCATTTTGAAACTCGACAAACCATCCACAAAGCCTTCCCAAAACCCTGCAAACAGGAAATGCCTTTTGGGCCAGCCCAACTTCTCTCGTCGCTATTTGGGCCAGCGAACTTCACTTGATGTGTGTGTTACTCCGACATCTTATTGCAAAGGGCGACAAATAGGATTCACTGTTTTCCAATGCAGGAAAAACTAAAAACCATAACTTTTTTCAATAAAGGATCCTTATTGTTAAATCAAAATATAATCACCGGTATATAGCATAATGAACATCTTCTTCAAGTTGATGTGTGGACATTTAGGCCAACCCACAGGCTACTAGGAGCTTCACGGTTATTGACGCATGAGCCTCTAGCGTCTTTTTCCTTTTGAGGCAAGGGACACTAGCGACTGCTTTTCTTGCGAAGTGCATAGGCCGGGAGCTCGGTATAACGGTCGGCTGGGCTGGGCTTGCCAATAAACACGACGTGCATGCACTCCCAGCTCGAGGAAAAACTAACTTTTGCTCTTAGGAAAACAAGTCAGAGAAAAATCGACAAATCCTGGTTCTCGAAAATATATCATGTAAGAAAAGTTCATAAACAATTGAAAGTGTTGTTTTAAAAAAAATTACATTTAAAAGGTATTCATAAATTTATAATTTTTTTGTGGATTTCTAAAATGTTCAAAAACTTTAATGCTCATGAATTTCAATACTTTTCAGGAGTAACGGCTTATTGAATTTTTTTCCTTAAGTCTAATTGGATTTTCATGATATAATACATTCTAACTATACAAGTTATACACACTGAAAGAAAAAAAATCCCTTTACCTTCTTGGAATCCTTTATTTTTAGTTTATTCATGTTTTTTATATAATTGATTTAATGCACCGGGGAACACCAATACTAACATGTGCACCTTATGTAAATGCCCATTGAGTTCACATATGACCAAACCTATGCATATCAGACCGCCGCCCAGATCTAACCACACAACAGTATGGTGCTCATATTAATCATTCCAGTGAAAATAAAATAAAAATAGGACACAAAAGTGACATAGGGACTATGTGCCTATGGCCAGGCGCGGCGGAGCACGCAGTCCCCTCTAGTACTCTTGATATCTGCATACCAAAGCCTAATGCAGAGTGCGTGAAAGCCTATCCAAAACTATGATGCCACCCACGTGGGGTTAAAACATCCTTGATCAGTTGCTCCAAGTATGTATACGCCATCTTTTTTTAGGGAACACCACCTTATAACAGTGGGGTAATTTATCATCTTGAGCTACCTAAAGTGCTTCTACCCAAAACCATTGGGTAAATTTTCATCCTATGGAGGGGTACCCTTTGCAAAGGTCATCATCCTGGGTTGTGACAAATGGTGCATTGTATGTGAGCCACTTGTCGCAATCTGGGAGTTACCCCGTTGTTTTAAATTCGTTTATTAAAATATTTTAGCTCTTAAACCGTGCGTCCAAATCATGAATCATTTTCACCGTTGGATTTCTTGTGTTGAGATCTTTGAAAACGAATCCGGGTAGGATTTCTCGCATTAATAGGTTTTGATGAACTTTTTTTCATGAAAAGACTGGAAGAAAAAAAACCGAGCCAGAAGCACTATTGTATTCCCACTTTTTTTTTTCCTTTTCTGAGAGACACAATTGTGCATCTCGCAGTAGCAAATCTGTGCCTCCATGAGAAACAAACTTGTGTCTCTTGTGGATGAAGAAAAAACAATTTTTATTTTTTTCGCGTGACACAACTGAGCCTCTCACGGAAAAAAAACTGTGCCTTCATGAGAAGCAAATTGTGCCTTCCGTGGAAGAAAAAAAAACTTTTTCAGAGGACAGTTGTGTCTCTCTGAAGCAAACATGTGCCTCTATGAGAGAAGCAAATCAGTGCCTCTCATGGAAGCAAAGCTCTGTCTCCATGAGAAGAAAATTTGTGCCTCTCACAGAAAAACAATATGTTTTTAAGGCAAATTATTTTCCAAAACTAGGGGTAACCAGACGAAAACAAAAAAGCCAAACAAATTCTCTAGGGTCCAAAAACGCATATAGAAAAATAAAAAAATAAAATCCCTATGGAGCTTCCATAACATGACACCTAGCACCGGCTAAGAGCATGCCAAGTGGCGCGCTCTCAACCCATCAAAACAGACCCTTAAGGGGATTCCGTGACAGGTTCCCCTCAGTCAATTACTCTCGTACATGGGTCCGCCTATTCTATGTGTCGATGAATTGTTGTCAAAAAAGGCACATGTGATGGCCCAACATACGCCACGGGCCACACCTCTTGTGCCAAAATAAAAATGGCGCTCCTAAACAATGGTAGAAAGAAACTTCTGGATCTAGACAAGTTTAAAACATATTACGTCTGTCTCAAATTAGTTATTTTAGATTTGTCTATATACAGATGTATCTAACACCAAAATGTGTTTAGATAGTTTCGTAGTTAGATAAATCTCCGACAGCTAATTCGGGATGAAGGAAGTATATTATTTATAATTAGTTAAAGACTTACATGAAATAATATACATCTAATATATCAAAATATGTCTGTTTGTTAGGAAAGAAATATTTACGTCTTTACACAATTCATGCATTTGAAAAAAAATGTTCGTTCATTAGTTTTGCAAATAAAAAAGAAACATGAAAATAAATGGAAAAGAACAAAAGTAAAAAATAAAACATAAATTTATTCTCGAGGAAGATTCGTTCATAGGCTACATTGTCACAAGCACACATCTATTTTTATTCAACTGGCAAAGCATGCATCTATGACACGCCACCTGCATACATAGACGTTGACTTTCGACTTATTAATTGGGGAAGGTGGTCGGGTAGACAGGCTGCTTGTTGGGGAAGAAGAGCCCGAAGTTCCTCTCGACCTCATCCCCTGGTTTCTTGTTCTCGTTGAACATGGCGAATATGTACGTCTCGATCGCCCCTGGCCGTTTCGGCGTGCCGTTACGGATGTGGTCGATGAGGCCCTGGTTGTAGTTCCGCGCATTGTCCACCGATGCCCCGAACCCGCCCGCCGACGGCCACCCGCTCTCCGACACCACCACTCTGACGTTGGGCGTGCCGGCCTTCTCCAGCGCGGCGTAGATGGAGTCGACCATCGCGTCGAAGAGGCTGGTGTAGGTCAGCCCGTTGCCGTTGTCCCTCACCGTGGTGCCCGGCTGCAACGTCGCATAGTTGAGCCTGATGTTCTGGCCACGGTCGTCCTTGTAAGCGAAGTAGGGGTAGACGTTGGCAAGGAATGGGGCGCCGGTGCGGTCCAGGAACCGCGCGATGGGCACCAAGCCAGAAGGGTCCCTGAACACGCCGCTGGAGGGCGGGAAGGAGTTGGTGATCACGTCGAACCTCACCGCCGTTGACACCTTGATGCTGCTGGAGAGGTTGGCGGACGCCAGGGCATTGTGCACGTTCTGCATGGCGGGGAGGATGACGCCCGTGTCGCCGGCGGGGACCTCGTTGCCAACGGCGATGTACCGGATGAGGACGTCCGGGTAGTAGGCCTGGACGTTGCTCCGGACCCAGCTGGCGGCATGTGACGGGTCGCGGGCGAGGCGTTGGACCTCGTCGAGCCCACCGACATCGAGGATGAGGAAGATGCCACTTCCGCGGAGGGCTGCAAGAGCCTCCTGGTCCGGGTTGTAGATGCGCATGGCGTGGATATTCCGGGACTTGTACAGTTGCACGACGTCGCTCCGCGGGGGCAGGTTGTCGCCGACCATTCCGTAGCACACACCATGCACGGCTGCACAAACATAATTAATGTCAGAACTTGTTTGGATAACAGATTCAAAAAACAAAATCATCAATTAAGGAGCATATATAAAAACGAAACTTAACTTCACACTAATTATATATACACATGGGTTATCTAAAAGTTGCCCGTAATATTAATTTGTGTAAGTCAATTATCATAGAGAAGAAGAAGAGGCGGAAACATTCTGAGGCCGAGTCAGGAACTCATGATTTCTCCGGAGACGGGACACCGCGGCTCACCATAGTGTCGCCCGTCGAGGAGAGGGTGGGGGCTCACAAGTTCGGGTCATTTTTTTCGTTTTGACGCCCCTTCGATTAAACAACGAGTGTCCTCGAGACACGGACGCCTGGTAGGGACGGTTGCCAAAGGAGGGGCAAAGGGTGGAGAAGGAGATAGAAGAAATATCTGGTGGAGGAAGAGGATGAAGGAAAGCCACTGGATTTCTATTCAAATTTTACTGGGAAATCGACCGATTTGAAAACGTTTTTCAGTCCATTTACAAATGGTCGATGCTACATAAAATTTGCAAAAGCTTTTGTAGGAATAAGAGCGCTCATAACTACATATGTGAGGCTTAATAAGAAAAAAAAATGAATCAGTACACTAGAGAGGCAGAGAGGGAATGGAGCATGATGCGTACCTCCCATTTTTGCTTAATGCCGTCAACCCGGATATACTCTGCTCGCTCAAATATGTGCTTTGTTCCTTGCTTGTTACCATAAGTGTAGCCCTTAGCCAGCCTTATATAGGGAGAGATGTGTGTCTTGTTCCATTAGCTAACCAGTTCCAAATTCGAGAATATTTCTCCAGCTAATGTAACACCAAGATGCCACTTGGGTTTTCCAAAAAGGAAGTGCCACTTGACCATGGATTAATTTGCTCCAGTTGCAGACCTGCGAACGTGCCATCTCTATCTCTTTCTATACAAAACTTTGGTAACTTGTTGGACTTGGCGTTGGTACGTACTAGATATTGAATCGATCAAACATGCACTTCTTTAGAAAAAACTGATAACGAGATCGATCAGACAATCATTAATAAGCAACCATGCCTTCTCTTGATAGGACCTTGACAAAACTTGATACCAATCCACGCACGATGTCAGTTGTCAAGTCTGTTCGGTGAGATCAACGGTGACTAAGATAAGATAATTAGTTGTCGTGTCTGTTCGGTGAGATCAACGGTGACTAAGATAAGATAATTAAGCCGAGCTCGACCTTAAATGATCACATGCTCAGTTTTAGTTTCCTGCACCCCTAGTCACTAGTCGACCGGGTCAGGATGATTAGATCATTCCTCAATAATATACGAGAATGGTTGTTCACATCTCAGTAGACTAGGTGCTGCGTGCACGCACGTATTAGCCGCCCCCCACGACGTCGATTGAAGGAAAATGATGGTTTACTGGTTACTACGTGTGGACATCGATGATCATAGTTATACCCCCTCCATTCCATAATATAGTGATACAGATTTTTTTAAGTTAAACTTTACAAATTTGACCAGGTTTATTGAGAAAACTTTGTGTTCCGTCACAAGTCGACGCTTCCGAGTGGACGTCATCACGCCATTTGCCACCAAGTGGACGTCACAAGTCGATGCTTCCATCCATTTTTTCTTGCTTTTGAACATTCAAAACGAGGCTAACCTTTGGGTAACCGTGGACGCAATGCACTGGGATCAAATCATGCTGGGAGAGTAGTGGCCTTGATATCTTTCTTTTCGCTTTTCATTGTAAAAGCAACTCCAAAGTCCTTTTTTTTTGCGGGGAACTCGGAACTCCTTTTTAATTGATGGATGAGGCAAAAAAAAATGGTCTCTGGTAAAAAAACAATTGGAGGACTAGCTTTTGCTGGTATTAAAGTTGAGGGACCATTTCTATAACATCGGAAAATTCAAGGGACGAAAATATACTTTTTTTATTATGTTACTATACGAATATATACCATGATTATCCCATGGCTTACATCATCTTGAGGCGATTACTTATCTTTTTAAAATACAAGTGTGGTTCCCGAGTAACTCCATTTAACCGAACCTCTACAGATGCTTTCAGCCAAGAACAAGTTTATTGAGGTGAGGATCAGAAAATTTTCTTTATACATCTCAACTTTGGAAGGAGGCAGCTGAGTAGTTTCTCTCCCCCATCTTTACACATCTCACCTTTCAAGAGAAGATACGGCAACAAAGCATCTCGTTCATATCAGCCAGCAGTCACGGGCTTTGAGTTTATGGTCCAGAATTTTGAAGCAAAATTGTGTGAGACGGTGAAGGTCCTGAGTGAATTTGGGAGCATATACGGCCACCGTATGGAGGTGGCCCTAAGGCTCAAGGGAATACCTTACGAGCTGCTCCTCGAAGACCTGCCCAACAACAAGAGCGAGCTGCTGCTCACGCATCCCCGTACTCCTCCACAGCGACATGTCCATCTGCGAGTCAGTCGTCATCGTCGAGTGCATCATGTTTTATATACTATCATGTGGTAGTATATATACTACTTTATCATTCTAAGTATGTTCATATACTTTATGTAAGATTTTCAAACTATACGAAAAAAATTGCTTGTGAATCCATAGTTTTTTGTATGTTTTGAAATACCTTAATATTTTACGTGTAAAACAATATACTAAAAAAGAGTACATACTACCTAAAAAGTAGATTATATACTACTCGGATATTCTTATATACTACTCCATCTATAAAGAAATATAAGAGCGTTTAGATCAGTACTTTAGTGATCTAAATGCTCTTATATTTCTTTACGGAGGGAGTACATAGCGCACGTAAATAATTTGGGTTTTGATAGATATTACATACAACATACAAAACAAACATGAGGGTGACTACCACTAGGTGGTAGGAAAGATTTGTCCTATATATTCCAATCCATAAAATGAAAAATTACTCCATTGCTTTTGGTAGCATCACTTTAGGTAGCCCAAGATAATAAACTACTCCACAGTTTTAAGGTGGTGTGTATACGGTTGGAGCAGCCGACCAATGATGTTTAACCCCACATGGGTGGCATCGAAGTCTTCGGATAGACTTTCACCCACTCTGCATTAGACTTAGGTATGCAGATGTGAGAGTATGTTCATTATGTTATATACCACTTGATTATATTTAATTTCATTTGAAGGATACTTACCGAAAAATGTTGTGTTTTTGTCTCTTTTTTTACTCGGGGTAGCCCAGAAATGTTGTGGAGTACATTTTTAGACTCTACGGACATTGACATGAAAAATGGTGAATCCTATTTATCGCTATTTGCGATAAGATGTCGGTGTAAAGCACATATCGAGTGAAATTGGGCTGGACAAATAGCACCAAGTGAAGTTGGTCCGACCAAATTCCTATTTCCACTGTTTTGGCGAAGGCTTTGTGGATGGTTTGTCTAGTTTTACAAAGGTTTCCAAAAAGTTCTTGTTCGGGTTCTCAGTTGTTTTCTCTCTTGGTTTTAATCATTTACATTTTTTGTTTTTTATTTAGCTCTGGTTTAATTATTCTTTTACAAAAATGTTCGCACTTTTTTCAAAAAATATGAAAATGTTTGAACAATGTTTGCATATTTCACAAAAGTTTGGGCAAAACTTTTTTTTAAATGTCCATTCAGTTTAAAACATATATGGGAAAATTCTAAATAATTCTTAAATCCTACAGTATTTTTTAATCCTTCAGGGAAATATCCAGCAAACCCTTCTTACAGAGGAAACTGAGTGGAAAACCAAAGGCAGAAGACGAATCTTAAAAACAATCACTCAGTACCAGCCTCCACACAGCCAGGGGCGGAGCCAGGCCCCGGGCACCCAGGGCCCAGGCCCGAGGCGTGGGTTTTCCCCCCAGCTATTACCTAGATAGATTTTTGTATAGGCCCAGGGTCAGCCCATCTGTAGCCCAGCACAACTGAAGGCACAAGCCTGGTGGCTCACACCAAGGACCGATCCACCACGCAGCCCTCCGCCACTACGCGAACGCACGTACGGGCATGACCTAGTTCGCAACCTCCCGATGCTCGTGCAGTCACGCCGCGTCGCCGCCTCCCTGCTCGACTGCTCTCGTGCATCCGTGTCGCCGTCGGCCTCCGTCCGCCGTCCAACACCAGCCGCCCTCCTGGCCTTCCCACTCCTTAGCAGTAACACCCTGGGCCCACGCTAGTCCCATCGTCCTGCGCGAGTGCGCGACGGCTGCTGGCTGCAGTCATCGTCCACCGTCTGCCGCCCTCTCCGCGCCTCACCACCCCCAGCACGGCAGCACCCCTAAACTGACCCATGTATTTAAAGGAGAGCTCTCTACGTTTTTGTTCGTTTTGCTGCTTGGATTTTGGGTCAGCTCTGAGCTGTCGTTTTTTTTTTTTTTGAAATGAGCTCTGAGCTGTCGTTGATACTATGATCTGCCTTCTGATAGCGTCTTTTTGCGCTTGGGATTCAGGAAATGGGAGGTGAGATGGGCATCAACATGAAGCAAAATCTCTTCCCGCTGGTAAGGCAAAGCACCGATGAAACAAACTGTTGATTTGGTACTGTTTTGTATCTTGCCATGTTTTATTTATTTTGTTGTATCATTAAGCATTGAATTTAAATTCTAAATATTGTGCAATTGAACCGTATTTGTACGTTTTTGTATGGGGTGTTTTTAAGGCAACTATAGCCTCATGGATGCTAAATTTTTCCCTCACGTTGAAAAAAATTGGGCCCGGGTCTTGTTCCAATCCTGGCTCCGCCACTGCACACAGCGCACATGCAACGACAAAGTACAAATTTCAATCTGGTTTTAATAATTTTCTTGTTAGTATACGATGGTTATCGCATGCATCCCTTGCATCATCTCGACCGCGACGCCTACTTTTCTTTAAAACACCATGCGTGGCTCCCAAGCTCCTCCATTGAACCGAACCTGTACATATGCTTTCAACCAAGAGCAAGTTTATTGGGGGTGAGGATCAGATAAGTTTCTCTAAACATCTCAACTTTCGAAGGAATCAACTGAGTAGTTTATCTCCCCCGCACCGTGACTCCAGTCAAGGAGTGAAGAGCTCAGTCTTTCAAGCTTCAAGAGAAGATACAGCAACACACCAATAGCTAGGTGGCCAGTGGCATCCCTATAAAGTACCACCCGATCATATGGGCATTCATTGGCTTTGAGTTTAAGGTCCAGAATTTGGAAGCAAAAATGAGTGAGCCGGTGAAGGTCCTGAGCGCTTTCGGCAGCATATACGGCCATCGTCCAGAGGTGGCCCTGAGGATCAAGGGCATACCTTATGAGCTGCTCCTCGAAGACCTTCCCAACAACAAGAGCGAGCTGCTGCTGACGTGCAACCCCGTCCACAAACTGGTCCCCGTGCTCATCATCGTATACTAATAACAAGACCTTCCCAACAACAAGATCTATCTGTGAGTCGCTCATCATCGTCGAGTACATCGACGAGGCCTTCGAGGGGCCGCCGCTGCTGCCGGCCGACCCCTACGAGAGGGCCACGGCCCGTTTCTGGGCGCAGTTCATCAACCAAAAGGTACCATCTTTTCTCCTGTGAACTTCTAAACAATATGTTCCTGTTCTGAGTTGTACTGCAGTTTGCTAGGCCGTTCTGGATGTCGATATGTATGGCGGATGGTGACAAGGAGGAGGAGGGGGAATTCTTCAAGGAGGCCAAGGCAAATCTGCTGCTTCTCGAGGGGCAGCTCAAGGGGAAGAGGTTCTTTGGAGGCGACTCCATTGGCCTCGTGGACATAGCTGCCAGTGGGTTGGCTCGCTGGCTCCAAGCCTTCGAGGAGTTCCCTGTTCTGCACCGGTGGGTGAAAGCATATGCCGGCGACGAGCGTGCTAAGGAGTGCCTGCCAAACATGGATGAACTGGTTTCCAAGTTCACTGCAGTGAGGAAGAAGTTTCAAGCAATGGCAGAGGTTCAGAAGTGATCCAGTGTTATCAGTGCGAGGATATCATGGTTATGACATAAATCAATCGTATGGACATGTTAATGATCATGGTTTCCTGGGAAAAGGAACAAGCTACTTAAGTGTTGTGCCGGATTTCTATGGAGTACTACTACTGTGTAATTCCCATTTGGTTGTAACTTGTCTTGCTTTATTAGATACAGAAATCTGTGAAGACATGGCTAGTCGATTGCTAGTAGATTCTTATGCAGGGTGCAGCCACCATTGCTAGTAGATTGAAACTGATGCTCTGGTTTTAGAGTGCTGTTCACTTATTTGTGACCACGAGTTCGTGTGTTGCTTTTTTTCATTTGGGATGTTATTATGTGAAGCTGTATGTAATTTGGAACTGCTGCACAATCTGATTGGAAAAATGTCTAACAGCTCCCGGGTGCCCCTATAGGCCTACACCTTCATGAACAGTAAATTCATATAAATTAAAAAAAAAATTAAAAAAAATCTGAAACTTTCAGAGATGAAAGATTATCAAAGGTTTGATGTTCCTGCAAAGTTTCAGCAATAAATAACCTTCGTGGAGCCTACACCCGCATGAACAGTACACTTGAAAAAACTACAAAACAAAATCAAAAAAATCTGAAATTTTGGGACAACAAACTAGATCAAAAGTTTTAGTTGGTTGCAAAATTTGGTGACCAAATAACATACGAGGAGCCCTCGGCAAAAAAAGAAAAAGAAAAATCTGTGTTCAAAGTTTTGTTCACTTTTGAGTGTTTTTTTTTGCTGAGGGCTCCTCAAATGTTATTTGGTCACGAAATTTTGCAGTAGGCTAAATCTATTGATCTAGTTTGATGTCAAAAAAATTTAGATTTTTTTTATCTTGTTTTATATTTTTTTTCATGTGTACTGTTCATGCGGGAGCAGCCACACCATTCTCAAAGTCTAGATAAGGGCGGCACGTAGCGTTTTCTTTTCCTTGCTATCAAAGAGCAGTCTATGTATTTATGCCTTGGATTCATGGCTTTAGTTTTTTCAGCATCGGAGGAGCTTGATCGCCCCGGTGGAAACATAGCCCTCAGCGCTCCATGCTAGCAGCACCTTGTTGAGGACCATCGCGAAGCACTGAGACTCGCACAAGATGAGGACCATCAATGCTAGCGGCTTTCGTACCTTGTCTTCAGCGATGGTTCGACTGACCTTGTACCCTGTGAGGGACAACGTGGTGTGCTGCACAGCGGCCTTGCGGACGGTGACCTTCACCATGTGGTTGACCACAGTTCCGCTGGTGAGGCCCTTGTAGTCGTCCATCAATTACAACCCAGTTGAACGAGGAAGGAGAAAAGTCTTGCCCTTGAAGGCGAATGAGTCGAAGGCCTACATGTAAAGGTTATCGGGGATGGATGGCGAGGGTGGCCTGATCCTTTCCGGACTTGAGACCGCCGCGAAGCATAATGTCCAGCTCCCACTTGTGCTTGACGAGCTTCGAAAGGCCTTAGACAAGCAGAGTTTGAGCTACACAATGTTTTTGCTACTTTACATGAAACTTTGAAGGATATAT
>NC_041385.1:837778930-837791459 GCF_002162155.2 Triticum dicoccoides
AATCCGGGAACGGCCGAGCCACACTCGCCATCAAGTCTCACAACCTATATCTCGTTGGGTTCCAGTCCCAAGCCGGTGACTGGTTGGCCTTCTAGAAGGAGGGTGACCTGCTTCCTGGCTCCAAAGAGCTCTCCTTCAACAGCACTTACCGTGGTCTCACCGGCAGCGGCGACATCCAAGTCATGGTGCACGTACCCATCGGGAAGGCCGCAGCTGCCCAGGCAACCTCCATCCTTGCCCGCTTCAAGGTTGGGGGAACCGCCATTGCCGAACAGGAGGTTCTCAAGGCCATGTCCATGTTCGCTTTCGTGGTATGCGAGGCGGAAAGATTCACGGTGGTCCGGGACTAGGTGGTCGCAGCCTGGAACGACGGTGGCCACGTAACTCCGCAGGTCACCCAGCTCTTCCAGAGGTGGAAGGAGATCTCTCGCGCCTTGATTGCTGTCGATCAGAAGAAGAAGAAGTGGGACAAGATCGACGATGCCAAGGCTATCAAGAATTTGGGCCAGCCGCCCATTGCGACGCGGCATGCTTCATTCATCTTCACGGTGGAAAAGTGCTTGGAGTTGTGAGGGAGGGTCTGAAAGCAAACATCAGCTCCTTTGAGGCTGTTGCAGTTAAGACCCCTATGAAAACGGTGTTGAGGAGGAAGAAGAAAAAGAAAAATTGAGGTTTCCTCATTAAATTTTCCTTTCTCCTTGATCGCCTTTACTTGGGTTTTAGACATATTTTAAAAAAAATAAGATGAGACGTTTGATTTGGAACTGTAGGGGTATTGGGGATAAAAATAAGAAGCATCTTATTAAAGATCAATTTGCCACAAACTGCCTTGACTTTGTGGGTATTCAAGAAACAATGAAAAGTGAGTTCAGCTTGCTAGAGTTGTCATCGTTGAGCATTCAGGAAGATTTTGCTTGGGATTATCTACCTTCTAGAGGGAGATCTAGTGGAATTATAGTTGGTATTAATAAGAATACCTTAGTTAAAAATGAAGTTGAGTTTGGGGAATACTTTATCAGAATTAATGTTAGTAATATTTGTGATGGCTTCTCTTGGAATTTGGTGGTTATCTATGGCAATGCTCAACCTTTGAGCAAACATAAGTTCTTAGTGGAGTTGGTACATATTTTAAGAAAATCAAGGAATCCCTTGGTGGTTGCTGATACGTCTCCAACGTATCTATAATTTATGAAGTATTCATGCTATTATATTATCCATCGTAAATGTTTTATATGCATTTATATGCCATTTTATATGATTTTGGGACTAACCTATTAATCTAGAGACCAGTGCCAATTTTTGTTTTTTCCTTGTTTTTGAGTTTTGCAGAAAACAGAATACCAAACGGAGTCGAATTGACGTTCCGATTTTTGATGATTTTTTATGGACCAAAAGAAGCCCCTGGAGTAAAAGAGTTGGGCCAGAAGAGTCCTAGGATGTCCATGAGGGTGGGGGGCGCGCCCACCCCCTGGGCGTGGGTCCCTATCTCGTGGACGATTCAGAGACCCCCTTGACGTGAGACCGACACCAAAAATTCCTATAAATACAGAAACCTCCAGAAAATAACCTAGATGGGAAGTTCCGCCGCCGCAAGCCTCTGTAGCCACGAGAAATCAATCTAGGCCCTCTCTGGCACCCTGCTGGAGGGGGCCATCATCACCGGAGGCCATGCAGGAGGATCCCGGAGGGGCCATCATCTCCATGAAGGCCAAGGAACAGAGGGAGAACCTCTTCCCATCCAAGGGGGAGGCCATGGAGGAGGAAGCACAAGGGGAAGGACCTCTCCTCCTCTCTCTCGGTGGCGCTGGAGTGCCATCGGGAGGGGAATGATCGCCGCGGTGATCGTCTTCATCAAAATCACCATCATCATCACCATCCTCATCTGTTTTACGCGGTCCACTCTCCCGCACCCTGCTATAATCCCTACTTGAACATGGTACTTTATGTCATATATTATGATCGAATGATGTGTTGCCATCCTATGATGTTTTGAGTAGATATCTTTTGTCTTTGGGTTGATTGATGATCTAGATTGGTACGAGTTGTATGTTTTATTTTGGTGATGTCCTATTGTGCCCTCCGTGTCGCGCAAGCGTGAGGGATTCCCGCTGTAGGGTGTTGCAATACGTTCATGATTCGCTTATAGTGGGTTGCTTGAGTGACAGAAGCATAAACCCGAGTAAGGGGGTTGTGGCGTATGGGATAAAGGGGACTTGATGCTTTAATGCTATGGTTGGGTTTTACCTTAATGATCTTTAGTAGTTGCGGATGCTTGCTAGACTTCCAATCATAAGTGCATATGATCCAAGAAGAGAAAGTATGTTAGCTTATGCCTCTCCCTCATATGAAATTGCAATGACGACTACTCGTCTTGTTAACAATTGCCTAGGATAATTCCGCACACCGATCCATCATTATTCCACACTCGCTATTTATAATATTTAGTAATATATTCTAAATTTATGATAACAGCACCTACTTTTATATTTTAGCTCTCCAATATCATGCAAAGTTATCATGTTCATACCCGCAACGTAGTTTTATTTCTCGTATCTAGTTGGAAGCAAACGTTCGGTGTGAGTAGATCGTATCAGTGGCAGATAGGACTTGAGAGAATATTGATCTTACCTTTAGCTCCTTGTGGGTTCGACGCTCCATACTTATCACTTCGACCTTTGGAAATTGCTACGATGATTCACTGCACTTGGGGATTATCAAGCTCTTTTCTGGCGCCGTTGCCGGGGAGCAATAGTGTGGGGCTGATATTCTCGTCTGTGCTTGTTTGCTTTCTTCCCTAAGTAGATTTTGTTTTTCCTTTTTGTTTATGTTTAGTTGTGGGTGAAACATACAAAAAAATTTAAATAATGAAAATACAAAAAAAAAATTACTTGCCTCTCATGCCTAAAAAAGTTTTTCAACAAGAGAAGTGATTGGAAAGTTATGCATTGAAGAAGTGAGGGTCGACCTTGAGCACTTGTGTTCATGCTCACAGAAACAATGCAGAATTTTCGATGGAAGTTTATCTATAAATAATTATCCCCTTGTATATATCAATTGTATTATAAAAATAATATCCCAAGCTTTGGTTTTAGGATGATTAGATTGCTTGTTTACTATGTGCGGAACAAAAACAGAAATTTTGGCTGTAGCGCGTGATTTTTCATGATTTCTGTGGAAGGTCAAATGGGTCTGAAACTTTTTGCACATTACTTCTGTACAAATTTTTCAAATTTTCATGTTTATTTCATAATTGTTGGAGTTACAGAAGTTTACTAAACTTCCAGATTACTACAGATTGTCCTGCTTTTGGCAGATTCTGTTTTTCGCGTGTTGTTTGCATATTTTGATGAATCTATGGCTAGTATCGGGGGGTATGAACCATAGAGAAGTTGGAATACAGTAGGTTTAACACCAATATAAATAAAGAATGAGTTCATTACAATACCTTAAAGTGGTAGTTTGCTTTATTACACTAACGGATCTCACAAAGTTTTTGTTAAAGTTTTGTGTGGATGAAGTGTTCGAAGATCGAGGAGCTATCAATATGAGAAGAATAAAGAGAGTCAAGAGTTCAATCTTGGGGATTCCCAAGGCACCCCAAGTAAATATATCAAAGGATACTCAAGCATCTAAGCTTGGGGATGCCCCGGTTGGCATCCCATCTTTCTTCTTCTACAAATATCGGTATACCTTGGTTTTTGTTTTGTTCACATGATTTGTGTCCTTTGTGTTTTTGTTTTTTTACTTTAAGAACCATGCTAGTATGAGTTAGCCCTTCATTGATTTATAGAATACTTCATGTGCTTCACTTATATCTTTTAAGTATGATCTTATAGAATTGCTCTTTGTGCTTCACTTAAATCTTTTGAGTATGGTTCTATAGAATGCTTCGTGTGCTTCACTTACATATTTTGAGCTTGGATACTAGTTAGTCTATATTAATTGTACAATGCTCCATGAACTTCACTTATATCTTTTGGAGTATGAATAATACTATCATCTAAAGTGGGTTTGGAAGAGTGTCAACTTTAGGAATTAGTGATCCCACAATTCCGAATGAGAAGAATTTTGCTTATGTGGAGAGTAGAAATATTTCTATGCTTGTAGATCATGAAACAAATGCTTTATGTGATGGTTATATTGTTGAATTCATTCGTGATGCGACTGAAAATTATTATGAGGGAGTAATTTATGCTTGTAGGAGCAACAATACCAAGTTTCCTCTCTATGTGTTGATAACCCACAAGTGTAGGAGATCGCAACAACTTTCGAGGGTAAAGTATTCAAGTTATTGATTCGACACAAGAGGAGCCAAAGAATATTCTTGAGTATTAGCAGTTGAGTTGTCAATTCAACCACACCTGGATAACTTAGTATCTGCAGCAAAGTTTTTAGTAGCAAAGTAGTATGATAGTAATGGTAACGGTAGCAACAGTAAAGATAAATGTTTTTGGGTTTTTGTAATAGTTGTAACAGTAGCAACGGAAAAGTAAATAAGTGGAGAACAATATATGAAAAGCTCGTAGGCAATGGATCAGTGATGGATAATTATGCTGTATGCGATTCCTCATGTAATAGCTATAACATAGGGTGACATAGAACTAGCTCCAGTTCATCAATGTAATGTAGGCATGTATTCTGTAAATAGTCATACGTGCTTATGGAAAAGAATTTGCATGACATCTTTTGTCCTACCCTCCCGTGGTAGCGGGGTCCTAGTGGAAACTAAGGGATATTAAGGCCTCCTTTTCATTGAGAACCGGAGCAAAGCATTAGAACATAGTGAATACATGAACTCCTCAAACTACGGTCATCACCGAGAAGTACCGCGATTATTGTCACTTCGGGGTTGTCGGATCATAACACATAATAGGTGACTATAGACTTGCAAGATAGGATCAAGAACACACATATATTGATGAAAACATAATAGGTTCAGATCTGAAATCATGGCACTCGGGTCATAGTGACAAGCATTAAGCATAGCAAAGTCATAGCAACATCAATCTCAGAACATAGTGGATACTAGGGATCAAACCCTAACAAAACTAACTTGATTACATGGTAAATCTCATCCAATCCATCGCCGTCCAGCAAGCTTACGATTGAATTACTCACTCACGGCGGTGAGCGTCATGAAATTGGTGATGGAGGATGGTTGATGATGACGACGGCGACGAATTCCCCTCTCCGGAGCCCCGAACGAACTCCAAATCAGCCCTCCCGAGAGAGATTAGGGCTTGGCGGCGGCTCCGTGTTGTAAAACGCGATGAAACTTTCTCTCTGATTTTTTTCTCCGCGAGATGGAAGATATAGAGTTGGAGTTGAGGTCGGTGGAGGTCCAAGGGGCCCACGAGATAGGGGGTGCGCCCTACAGGGGGAGGCGTGCCCCCCTGTCTCGTGGACAGGCCCTGGCCCCCCTGGTGTATTTCTTTCACCCAGAAATTCTTATTAATTCCAAAAAGTGCCTCCGTGGATTTGCAGGTCAATCCGAGAACTTTTTTTTTGTACACATAAAACAAGATCATGGTAGTTCTGCTAAAAACAGCGTCAGTCCGGGTTAGTTTCATTCAAATCGTGCAAGTTAGAGTCCAAAACAAGGGCAAAAGTGTTTGGAAAAGTAGATACGTTGGAGACGTATCAACTCCCCCAAGCTTAAACCTTTGCTTGTCCTCAAGCAATTCAGTTGATAAACTAAAAGTGATAAAGAAAAACTTTTACAAACTCCGTTTGCTCTTGTTGTTGTAAACATGCAAAGCCATCATTCAGGTTTCCACAATATTATAAACTAACCATACTCACAATAACACTCAGGTCTCATAATTACTCATATCAATAACATAATCAGCTAGCGAGCCATAATAATAAAACTTGGATGACAACACTTTCTCAAAACAATCATAACATGATATAACAAAATGGTATCTCGCTAGCCCTTTCTGAGACCGCAAAACATAAATGCAGAGCACCTTTAAAGATCAAGGACTGACTAAACATTGTAATTCATGGTAAAAGATATACCGTCAAGTCATACCCAATATAAACCAATAGTAATACACGCAAATAAAAGTGTGCTCTCCAGCGGGTGCTTTTTAATAAGAAGGTGATGAATCAACATAAAAGTAAATAGATAGGCCCTTCGCAGAGGGAAGCAGGGATTTGTAGAGGTGCCAGAGCTCGATTTTAAAATAGAGATTGAATAACATTTTGAGCGGCATACTTTTGCTGTCAACGCAACAACTATGAGATGGTTGTATCTTCCATACTACATGCATTATAGGCAGTTCCCACGCAGAATGGTAAAAGTTTATACTCCCCCAACCACCAATAAGCATCAATCCATGGCTTGCTCGAAACAACGAGTGCCTCCAACAAACAACAGCCCTGGGGGAGTTTTGTTTAATTATTTTGATTTGCTTTGATCTATTTGGATCATGTGACTGGGCATCCCGGTTACCGGCCCTTTCTCGTGAATGAGGAGCGGAGTCCACTCCTGTGAGAATATCCCACCTAGCATGGAAGATATAGGCAGACCTAGTAGTAACTTGAGCTGCTCGAGCATACAAAACATAATTTCATTTGAAGGTTTAGAGTTTGGCACATATAAATTTACTTGGAACGGCAGGTAAATACCGCATATAGGATGGTATAGTGGACTCATATGGAACAACTTTGGGGTTTAAGGAGTTTGGATGCACAAGTAGTATTCCCGCTTAGTACAGGTGAAGGCTAGCAAAAGACTGGGAAGCGACCAACTGAGAGAGCGAAAATAGTCATAACCATGCATTAAAACTAATTCACACCGAGTACAAACATGAGTAGGATATAATCCACCATGAACATAATTATCGTGAAGGCTATGTCGATTTTGTTTCAACTACATGTGTGAACATGTGCCAAGTCGAGTCACTCAATTTATTCAAAGGAGGATACCATCCCATCATACCACATCATAATCATTCTAATAGCATGTTGGCACGCAAGGTAAACCATTATAACTCAAAGCTAATCAAGCATGGCACAAGCAACTATCATCTCTAAATGTCATTTGCAAATATGTTTACTTCATAATAAGCTGACTCAGGAACGATGAACTCATCATATTTACAAAAACAAGAGAGGTCGAGTTCATACCAGCTTCTCTCATCCCAATAAGTCCATCATATGTCGTCATTATTGCCTTTCACTTGCACGACCGAACGATGTGTATAATAATAAGAGTGCACGTGCATTGGACTAAGCTGGAGTCTGCAAGCATTCAACTCAAAAGAGAAGACAAGTAATATGGGATCTAAGTTAAATAAATAATCATGCATATAAGAGCCACTAAGCATTTTCAATAAGGTCTTCTCGACCCCCAAAGGAAAGAACACAAAACAAAACTATTTACACGGGAAAGCTCCCAACAAGTAAGAAGAAGAACTAGAAATCTTTTTGGATTTTCATTTTAATTTCTACTACAAGCATGGAAATTAAACTAACTAATTTTTTGGTTTTTCTCAAGGTTTATCAAACACACAAGAAGAAAACTAGAAAAAGGAATTTAAACTAGCATGGATAATACAATGAAAGAGTATGAGCACCGACGACTAGTGTGTGAACATGAATGTAAAGTCATTGAGAAATACGTACTCCCCCAAGATTAGGCTTTTGGCCTAAGTGGGTCTAATACCAAGGATCGCCTGGCTGATATCCATAAGTGAAACCGGGGTTGTACTGAGATGCAGCGGCAACCGCCTCCCGAGCTGCAGCGTGTTGGCGAGCTGCCTCCACTCCCCTCTCGTATTCAGCTGCTTCCTCTCTGGTGACAACATATCTTCCTTTTGCCTGATAATCAAAAAGGTAGGGAGCAGGAAGAGTAACAGGGACGACGTTGCGTCTGTCATAGATTAGTCGATAATGGAGAAATTGTTCATTCCTCTCAAGAAAATGATGACTAAACATAGCTTCTTTATCCAAATAAATTGGAGGTATTATCATATCTCCCTCTCGTGGGGCTATACCAAGAAAATTAGCCACACGGGTTGCATAAATTCCTCCAAAGAAATTTCCCTTTCTACTATTATTCGGCAACCTACGTGCAACTATTGCCCCCAAGTTATAACCTTTAAAACCTAACACATCACTCTTGAGGATACTCAGACCAGGTACACACATGTGACATGCTTCATCCTTACCGTTAATACATCTATCAATAAATAGAGCAAAATAATGTATAGCAGGAAAATGAATGCTCCTTATGGTAGCTTGTGCTATGTCCCTAGATTCTCCCACAATAATACTAGCAAGAAAATCTCTAAATTCAAATTCGTGAGGATCATTAATATTACCCCACTGCGGGAGTTTGCAAGCAGTTGTAAAATCCTCTAAGTCCATAGTGTGGCCATCCTTGCCGTGGACTGTCTGCCTATGGCGCCGGGCCGGTGAGACAAGGCGCTGCGCGGCAAAATACGAAATGAAAAGAGGGGCGTGGCAGCGGGAACCGCGTCGAGGTGGGCGGGTGGGCGCACCTGGGACTCGGAGGCGGGGTCGAAGCCGATGAGCGCGAAGCGCACGCCCGCGAAGAGGCGCTCGTCCCAGTCGTCGGCGCCGGCACCGTCGTCCTCGCCATCGTGCGGCCGCATGGAGGGGGATCCGGGTCGGAGGGACGGGGCGGCGGGTAGGGTTTGAGGATTTGGGATTGGTCCGTTCGTCAGCGCGCGAGGGTGGTGGCGGCAGCGGTGCGGAAGAAGGGCAGCGAGGTTGCCGGCGGGGAAGCCCAGCGCCGGTGGAGATGAGGGGCGGCGGCAGCCACGGGATCGAGGAAGAGGGCAGAGGAAGTGGGTTGGGCTGCTAGGGTGGGGAGGGATGGGATCGGGGTGGGTGGCGGCGATGATGTGGGAGAGGGGGGATGCTAGGGTTTGGGTTGGGTTGGGTTGAGAGGGGACCTGAGAGACGTTGGATCCATCAGATGTGGATGGTCCAGATCGGCTAAGGGGGGGTGATCCGTGTGAAGACCTCTGATTGGTTCAGAAAAAATATGATTTAGAATAGTTTCTAAGTACTAAAACTAGGAGGGTTTTGTGAAGTAGCTAGCAAAAGTATTTTGCAAAATGGCACAACTTAAATTTTCTATCAATTTAGACCATATTTTATGGATGATAGCCAGTTTGCATGCAATTTTTTATCTTTGTAGCTATTTTTAATCATTATTCGAGTGCCCAAAATGAGTTTTTTTGTGAAGGGCCTACCAAAAAATTGTTGCAAAATTGTACCAATTCAATTTTCTAAAATACTAGGACATATTTAAACCACAATTGACCAAATGGTTTGGTGTAAAAAGTTTTGATCCACCTCTCATGAAAAAGACAAATTCCCGCCGATTCAGCTGGAAGCGGGTCAAATTTGAACTATAGCTGCCTCGTAGTTAT
Source organism: Triticum dicoccoides (assembly GCF_002162155.2). Lineage (NCBI taxonomy): Eukaryota > Viridiplantae > Streptophyta > Magnoliopsida > Poales > Poaceae > Triticum > Triticum dicoccoides. The sequence continues at coordinate 837,788,341 of NC_041385.1, forward strand.
CTCTTTATTTTTTCCAAAAAACAATTCTAGGTACATAAGTATCTATTTAATCAGAGAAACATCAAAAAAATTCCAAGATTCAACCACTAGCTAGGAACGGTCAAGCCCGCCGTTTTGACCGCATTTTGAAAAGGGCATAAAAAATTCAAAAAAAATATCAAAAAACTGGAAAACCTTCGCATTGTGTCATTATATGTGGCCAAGTTTCCAGAAAAAATAATAAACTTGTAATACGGCAATTATTTTTAAAAAGTGTTCTTAGAAATGAGCTATCATGTGTGAAGATTCATGGCTCTCAAGCCAAATGATCAATCTTATGGCCACATTCATGGCATAGTTTGTTAAAATGACCTCATATCGTGCACAATGGTGCATCTTGGAATGACAAACAATGTTGCCTAAGGAACTTTTCATTTTCTTTGGACGAAAAATTCATTTTCCATTTTCCGAGTGCCCGAAATGAGTTTTTTTTTGTGAAGGGCCTACCATATATTTGTTGCAAAATTGTACCATATCAATTTTCTAAAATACTAGGACATATTTAAACCACAATTTACCAAATGGTTTGGTGTAAAAAGTTTTGATCCACCGCTCATGAAAAAGACAAATTCCCGCCGATTCAGCTGGAAGCGGGTCAATTTTGAACTATAGCTGCCTCGTAGTTATCTCTTTATTTTTTGTGAAAAACATTTCTAGGTACATAAGTATCTATTTAATCAGAGAAACATCAAAAAAAGTCCAAGATTCAACCAGTAGCTAGGAACCGTCAAGCCCGCCGTTTTGACCGCATTTTGAAACGGGCATAAAAAATTCAAAAAAAATCAAAAAATTGGAAAACCTTCGCGTTGTGTCATTATATGTGGCCAAGTTTCCAGGAAAAATAATAAACTTGTAATACGGTAATTATTTTTAAAAAGTGTTCTCAGAAATGTGCTATCATGTGTGAAGATTCATGGCTTTCAAGCCAAATGATCAATCTTATGGCCACATTCATGGCATAGTTTGTTCAAATGACCTCATATCGTGCACAACGGTGCATCTTGGAATGACAAACAATGTTGCCTAAGGAACTTTTCATTTTCTTTGGACGAAAAATTCATTTTCCATTTTCCAAGTGCCCGAAATGAGTTTTTTTGTGAAGGGCCTACCATATATTTGTTGCAAAATTGTACCAAATCAATTTTCTAAAATACTAGGACATATTTAAACCACAATTGACCAAATGGTTTGGTGTAAAAAGTTTTGATCCACCTCTCATGAAAAAGACAAATTCCCGCCGATTCAATTGGAAGCGGGTCAAATTTGAACTATAGCTGCCTCGTAGTTATCTCTTTATTTTTTCCAAAAAACATTTCTAGGTACATAAGTATCTATTTAATCAGAGAAACATCAAAAAATTTCCATGATTCAACAACTAGCTAGGAACGGTCAAGCCCGCCGTTTTGACCGCATTTTGAAACGGGCATAAAAAATTCAAAAAATTGGAAAACCTTCGCATTGTGTCATTATATGGGGCCAAGTTTCCAGAAAAAATAATAAACTTGTAATACGGTAATTGTTTTTAAAAAGTGTTCTCAGAAATGAGCTATCATGTGTGAAGATTCATGACTTTCAAGCAAAATGATCAATCTCATGGCCACATTCATGGCATAGTTTGTTCAAATGACCTCATATCATGCACAATGGTGCATTTTGGAATGACAAACAATGTTGCCTAAGGAACGTTTCATTTTCTTTGGACAAAAAAATCATTTTCCATTTTTTTGAGTGCCCAAAATGAGTTTTTTTGTGAAGGACCTACCATATATTTGTTGCAAAATTGGACCTAATAAATTTTATAAAATACTAGGCCATATATAATGCACAATTTACAAAATGGTTGGGTGTCAAAAGTTTTGATCCATCTCTGGTGAAAAAGACAAATTTCTGTCGATTCAGCTGGAAGCGGGTCAAATTTGAACTGCAGGTGCCTCATAGCTTGCTCTTTATTTTTTTCCAAAAATCATTTCTAGGTAAATAAGTATCTATTTAATCAGAAATACATGGTTTGATAGCGAGACATCGAGGTTTGGACGGTGGCCGAGGGCCCCAACTTTAGAGCGCATACGCTCACATGCCGCCGCGTGGTCACCGCGTGACCGTGGCGTTGCCATGCGTTCTGGGCGGCCTAGGCATGTCTAGTGGGTTGGGCACTCCCCAGGTAGGTGCTAGGAAGAAAATTATAACATAAGATTCTCATGAGGAGACCGAACTATGCTCAAACATGAATTAGCAGCCAAGTGTTTGATTAGCGGTACAGGAAATGCACATGGCCAATGGGCATGAGTTTTGGCTGAGGATGATCATATACTAAGAAGAATGTCTTCACAAATTTTTAGGGAAATCAAGAATATATAAATAACACTTACTCCACAAAGTGATGCTTTGAACAAAATAGGAAAATGAATATTGTTGAGTTATTTTTGAACTAGTCAAGAAAGGTTTTTGACATATTTGATAAAGATATGATCCAAACAATTTATGAGATTTTTTAGGAATTTTTGGAATATCAGAAATATAGGTTGCTTCACAACCTAGGGCAAAAATTGACACATGGACATGACACATAGGCAAAACTGATGAGATGGCGCCTAGTCATCACAACCCACCACAATCTACAAGGTTATGACCATCTATATTGGTTGTTAACAACTAGAAATAAGGCAGCGGACCAGCACTGTTTTCTTTGTGACCATTTCGTGTAAGGAAATTACGACCTTTCTGACCAAAATGGTCGCAATGGTTTAGGGTTTGGAGCCCCCCAAACAGCTTTTGACCAATTGGTCTCAAATGGTCATAGATCTATGACCAATTCTTTCAGGGTCACTGACAGAAGGTCACTAGTTGACATATTTCTTATAGTGCGCGTATCTTTAATGTGTGCGGCAGATGGACGGACGGATGGCACTTGTGTCGTTTGAAGGCGGAGCAATCGCCTGCACCAGGAAACGGGCGGCCGGCGCTGACTGTTTCGGGCGGAAAGTCCGCGCGGGCGAGGAAATCACTTTACTTGGATAGGATGACAATGGGGACCCATCAGGTCCATAGCCTCACGTACGCAAGTGCCTCCTTATTATATA
>NC_041385.1:837791642-837794109 GCF_002162155.2 Triticum dicoccoides
TTGCTAAACATTTAACGGTTTAATAGTAAGTAAAAAATATGAAATAAGTAGGGGAGCCTCACTCTAATATAATAAGATGATCCAGGACACATGCATTCATATATTTTCAATCCCTCCATTGGATCATGTTATCTTATAGTTGTGTTGGTTCAGTATTTGTTTCAAGATTTTTAAGAACTTTTACACCGTTGAAAACCTTAACTAGTTCTGTGGTAAGCTATTGTAGAAAATCCTACTCCTATATATATATATATATATATATATATATATATATATATATATATATATATATATTTATTTATTTATTTATTTATTTATTTTGCTTTCTCCTGGTTTTCTGACATCACGGTCCCATACCATTGTCTACCTATGTACTCCCTCCTTTCCGATTTATAGGGATTATTTCAAAATTTTAGTTTTTTCATTTTATAAGGCTCAATTTGGTTGTTTTCCATCACATGTTCAAATTCCAAGGTGCATTAAATCATTGCATGCAAGTATTAAGAGAAAATTGACCAATGCATGTACTTTATGCATGCATGCATTGCAATTAATGCATTGATAAACATAATTTTTTGAGGATAACAAGAGCATTAATTAGGTGCTTTTGCAAAACTAGAAAAAGTATTCCACCACTCACCATCTACCTTGATTGGTGAGATTTTTGAATTGAGCATTATAAACCGGAAAGGAGGGAGTAGTCAATAAACGAGAGAATTGCACAAGAAGCGGCCGACAGCTGGGACCAAGCAGCTCGAGCAGTATTTGTGTTTTTCAGGTGTGAGCACTACAGAGTTTTTCGATGTTTACCCCAGATATTAATTTTTCTCCTCTGAACAACAATGAAAACATCGCTGCAGGTATTAACTGGGCGGGCTGTGGCCCGTCTAGCCTAGGACAGATATCCAGCCAAGATACTAATTTTTTTCAAGTTGAAAATGGCTAGCCCAGCTATACTTTTTTTTTAGAAATACCTAGGCAAGGTCAAGTTGTTATTCTCCGCCCCGCTGGGCTGCAAATCTTTCCTAGGAGGGATGCATTAGGCTTAACAAGAAAATGGGCTTTAAGAAATAATAAATGGGATGTAATTATAAAAACTGGGTAGTAACTATAAAAAATGCAGCAAACAATGATTACTTTATAAAATATTATTTTTGGAATATTAAAAATTTTAATTTCATTAATTGTTGCGAGCGGAATGTTTTGTTGGATTTTTACGCAATATAAATTTATATTGAAATTGTATTTAATCTGACTAAAATTTCGGGATAAAAATATTCGGATCCCATCAAAATGTGGGAAATGTTATTGAATTCTGTTTTGAACGGTTGGTTGAAATGGGTTGTACTTTTAACAAACTGTAAATGGGTTGTAGTAAATTCCATTAGAATTCAAAAATAGGCTACACATTCTTACAAATCTCAAATGGGCTATAAGTTCTCTGCCACGCACTTCTGGCCTTACTAAGTTGACGCGTCCCCTAAAAAACAGAGTTGACGGTTATGCAAGGCTTTGTCAACTTATAGTCAAGACACGGTTCTAGCAGCAGTGGCCGTTGGATGTCCATCCAACAGATGCCGTGCTTCTTCTTCAATCTCGGATATTCTAGCTTCACCCGCCCAAAAAATGATTCATCCCCCTGACATCTGGGGTGCACCGTTTCGGAAGCTGACCTGTGGGCCTACTAAGTTGACGTACTAAGGGCTTTGTCAACTTAGTCAATATAAACGATTCTAGCTGCAGTGACCGTACGATGTCCATCCAACGGCCGTCGTGTTTCTTCAACCTCTGGTCTTCTTGCTCCAGCCGCCCAAAGCAGCGCCGGTCGTGCCGCCTGCTCCTGCCTCCCATGGCCGGCTGTGCTGCCATGGAGGCCTCACCGCCCCCTACTACTCCCACCGCTGGCCAGGCCATCCCTCCACTCACCCACTGACCCACACCCCCTGTTATTCTGCAGCGACGGAAGCGCAGCCGAACCAGTGAACCCTCGTACTCCTCTCCGCGTGTGCATCCACTGCTGCATCTTCCTCGGCTTTGCGTTGTCCCCTTCCTAGGCCTCGCCGTCGTCCACCGAAGTGGTGCTCTCGGCGCGGCGTGGTCAACATGGTCAAAGAATGACTTCCATCGGACGTGGACTGTACGTGGAGAGGCTGACAGCTGGGTCCACGGCAGCCGCAAGGAAGTGCCTCCTTATTACGCGCAAAATAATTATTCCTCCACCTGACAGCGGGACCCACCGGACGGGCCATCGTACTTCGCGAAAAAAATGATTCGCCCCTGACTGCAGGGACCCACGAGCTACATCTTCGCACGCAAGGAAGTGCGTCCGAAAAAAAATGATTTGCCCCCTAACTGCTGGGGACCCACCAGCTACATCTTCGCACGCAAGGAAGTGCGTCTAAAAAAAAACGATTCGCCCCTCGACTGCTGGGACCCAACAGCTACACCTTCGCACGCAAGGAAGTGC
>NC_041385.1:837794556-837803498 GCF_002162155.2 Triticum dicoccoides
AAACGATTCGCCCCCCCCTGACTGCTGGGACCCAGCAGCTACACCTTCGCACTCAAGGAAGTGCGTCTGAAAAAAAAACGATTCGCCCCCCTGACTGCTGGGACCCACCAGCTACATCTTCGCAGGCAAGGAAGTGCGTGACAGTCGGGACCCACCTGGTCGAAGCGTACGTAGCGTTGTCATCCTGGTCCCGAACGTGTACGTACATACTGGTCGATGTAGAGACGCGCACATGTCGTAGTAGAGGCGCGCACGTGTCGTAGTAGAGGCGCGCACGTAGCATGTACACGTACGTACAGCAGCCAGGGTGTAAAAAAGAAAATACGGTCACGTATGTGTACATACGGGCGGGGTCTCGAACGCCTAGTCGCGCATACTGCAAAACGGAGGAAACGGACATTCTACGTTCGAAACGGGGGTCCTGTTGATCAGGAGGGGTGTGGCGTACCGCAAAACGGAGGAAACGGACCTCCTACGATCGAAAGGGGGGTCCTATTGATCGGGAGGGGTGTGGCGTACCGCAAAATGGACGAAACGGACCTCCTACGGTTGAAGCAGGGGTCCTGTTGACCGGGAGGGGTGTGGCGTACCGCAAAACGGACGAAACGGACTTGTGTTGGAGCGCTGCGGTCGAAACAGGGGGGAGGGATGTGGCGTACCGCAAAACGGGACTCCACGGGATACTGTTCATCTCCACCGTTGACCTCCTCCAGCCTCCACGGGCTACCGTCGACCTCCTCCAGCCTCCACGGGCTCCTGTTCATCCAGCCTCCACCGCGTGCTACTCCACCGGCTACTGTTCAACCACCCCTCCATGGGCACCCCTCCACCGTCTACTGTTCATCTAGCCCTCCACACCACGGGGTCCTGTTCAACCATCCCTCCACGGCTACCCCTCCGCCGTCTACTGTTCATCCAGCCCTCCACACCACGGGTTCCTGTTCATCCAGAGGCAACGCCACTGCTTACTGTTCATCCAAACCCCCCCGCAACGCTCACTGTTCATCCCAGAGGAAGCATCGATCGGCTTCAGTTCGCAGCAGTAGCGAAGGAATTGCTCCATTGAGTTCAATTAACAGCAATCGATCGATCGCTCGGGTTCAGTAACGCGTAGCCTACAGTGCAATCGCTCGGGTTCAGTTAGAACCCAATGCCTCGCTCGGCTTCAGTTAGAGCCAACGCCTCACACACACACACGCGTACGTACGAGAGAAACGCGCATCGCTCGGCCCCCGACCTCCCACCGTAACCGGCAACTCCCCGAAATTTTCCTCCCCCTCGCTTCTACCACGATTTTTTTCGTCATGGACGGCCCAAAGAATGTCATGCAGCTGCGTCTCCGGCCCGCCCAGGATGAAAAGCCCATTTTCTGTCATGATTTTTTGTCATAGAAGTAGGAGCCCACCACATCTATGATGATACCGGGTTTTGTCACAATTATCGTCATAGAAGTGTCATATGTATGACAGAAAAAAAAAATTCGTTCGGCCCAAAATGTCACGGATGTGTCTTTTTTTTGTAGTGAACCCTTGACACACAACTGGAGTAGGGTGACCTCTTTTTATCCCAGTCGCAAGTTTGCCATCGACAGGTAACCCCCGGTACTCTGGTATATATCCGATAACCCCTAGAACCATTCCGGTGTCCGAATATAGTCGTCCAATATATCAATCTTCATGTCTCGACCATTTTGAGACTCCTCGTCATGTACGTAATCACATTCGGGACTCCGAACTATCTTCGGTACATCAAAACACATAAACTCATAATATAACCGTCATCTAACTTTAAGCATGCGGGCCCTACGGGTTCGAGAACTATGTAGACATGACCGAGACATGTTTCCGGTCAATAACCAATAGCGGAACCTGGATGCTCATATTGGCTCCCACATATTCTACGAAGATCTTTATCGGTCAAACCGCATAACAACATACGTTGTTCCCTTTGTCATCGGTATCTTACTTGCCCAAGATTTGATCGTCGGTATCTCAATACCTAGTTCAATCTCGTTACTGGCAAGTCTCTTTACTCCTTCTGTAATGCATCATCCCGCAACTAACTCATTAGTCACATTGCTTGCAAGGCTTATAGTGATGTGCATTACCGAGAGGGCCCAGAGATACCTCTCCGACAATCGCAGTGACAAATCCTAATCTCGAAATACGCCAACCCAACAAGTACCTTCGGAGACACCTGTAGAGCACCTTTATAATCACCCAGTTACGTTGTGATGTTTGGTAGCACACAAAGTGTTCCTCTGGTAAACGGGAGTTGCATAATCACATAGTCATAGGAACATGTATAAGTCACATACAAAACAATCAAGTGCTAAGCTAACGGAATGGGTCAAGTCAATCACATCATTCTCCTAATGATGTGATCCCGTTAATTAAATGACAACTCATGTCTATGGTTAGGAAACTTAACCATCTTTGATTCAACGAGCTAGTCAAGTAGAGGCATGCTAGTGACACTTTGTTTGTCTATGTATTCACACATGTACTAAGTTTCCGGTTTAATACAATTGTAGCATGAATAATAAACATTTATCATGAAATATGGAAATAGATAATAACTTTATTATTGCCTCTAGGACATATTTCCTTCAATTTCATCGTGGCATTTGTGGTGTCTATAAAAACCCAGATGGATGGCGAGAGTGGCCTGATCCTTTCCGGACTTGAGACCGCCGCGAAGCATAATGTCCAGCTCCCGCTTGTGCTTGACGAGCTTCGAAAGGCCCTAGACAAGCAGAGTTTGAGCTACACAATGTTTTTCCTACTTTACATGAAACTTTTTCTCAATCTTGGAGGGGGCATATGCCCCAACCCCCAAACCATGACCAAGCCGGGCTACAAGATGCTGCACCTGCAGCTGAAATCCGAGAACGACCGAGCCACACTCGCCATCAAGCCTAACAACCTATATCTCGCTGGGATCCAGTCCCAAGCCGGTGATTGGTTGGCCTTCCAGAAGGAGGGAAACCTGCTTCTGGCTCCAAAGAGCTCTCCTTCAACAGCACTTACGGTCGTCTCATCGGCAGCGGCGACATCCAAGTCATGGTGAAGGTACCGTGGTCTCCATGCTATCTTTTTGAACCAGAGGAGGACACCATTGACCATACTCTGCTTCAGTGTCTCTACCCGAGGCTGGTTTGGCCCTAGCATTTACCAAGACTAGGATGGATCTCATGCTCGTTCGCATGGTTACTAATCAACTGGAGCAATGATAGAGCAATTCTCGTAAGCACACTCTCAAGGTGCACCGCAAAGCCTTTGATTTGTTAGTCTTTTTTATATTCTGGAATCTCTGGAAGCAGCGGAACGACCAGGTGTTTCGCAACACATCGGGCACTGTCAACATGACAAATCTCATTACGAACATCATTGAGGAGCTCGGAATGAGGGGTAGGTTGAGGAGTAGCAGTTTTTCTTTGCCTTCAGCCGAGGTGTGGTTGTGGGCATCTGAGTCTGTTATATTTTTTGCGGAAAACTTCCAATCTATCCATCTTCAATTATGCCAGTACAACGAACACTATAAATAATGAAAATTAAATCCAAACCCGTAGCCCACCAAGCGACGACCATATGCACTAAAGCGACGCAAAGGCACGTCGCCGTCATCGCCCCTCCTTCGCCAGAGCCAAGAAAAACTTGTTCTTGTAGACAGTCGGAAAGTCATAATGATAATGCCACATAGAACCAGCACATGAGAACAACAACCACCGCCAATGACTAAAAGAATAGATTGGAATGATCCAAGCTGAAGACACAAGCACATAGACTGAATCCGAGCAGATCCACCAAAGACAATCGCCGACCGAATCCAACGAGATCCACTGGAGGTTCACCTCCACACACCCTCTGAGGATGCTAGATGCATCAGCGGGACGGGATCTAGACAGGGAGAAACTTATGTCATCTTTAGGTAGCCGCCGCAGTATCGCTTTCCTAAGAAGGATACAAACCCTAACAAAACTCAAAGAAACACCTCAAAATGGAGCCCTCCCGTCAGCAAGGGCCGGGATCCACCGCATCCCGACGACCCTAAGGCCACATGAGAGAGGGCAGATCGGCGACGGGAGGCAAGAACCCTAGCCGGCTTTTCCTTGGGAGGAGAGACAGAGGGCAGGACAGAGTTTTGCGTGTATTGCGTGTATCTCGAGTCTTGTATATTGACTTTCTCTCTTCTATAAAGTTATGGTACGCAATTTGCATACTCTCAAAAATAAATATCGGTGACATGCAGAGTTGGAGATTAACATATGTCTTGTATATTCAACTAGCTACTCCAATGTGAAACGTTATCCACTTTCAAATTTCGTTGGAAAAATGAAATAGTTGCCCTGCAATAAATCACCAAGTCGCGTATAAAATTTACCTGTTTCTAAATTTTATGCCATCCATATCTTATTCTTTTGCTTTGTTGAAAGCAAAATATACAACCAAGAAAATGAAAAAGTATACACCAGAAAAAATAATCGAATAAGTATATCATTTACCCTTTTTTCACTTAATTAAGAGACATTTTGTGAATTCACAATATTCTCTCAAATATCATAATACTAAATGTGGCATTGCATTACGAATTTAGATTGATTTTTTTAAAATCTATCGTACTGCTAAAATTTTACTGCACGTCCATAAAACTCCACGTCCGAGGAAGCTTGGAAACCGGAGAGTAGTAAAGGTAGTCGTTGTCAGTTCCCAAGAGCTGACAGTAAATGGAGGTCATGAACGGCATGGCCCTTGGATTCTCGAGCTTAATAAAATCTCAAACGGCGCCTCTACACTCCCCTACTTAAACCCTTCTTCTACCCACGTTCGTTCCGAAAGAAGAAAACACAAGTCCATTGAGCTTCCTTCTCACACACAGACAGAACCACCCGTCCATTCACCAGCTTCAGCCATGTCGGAGGCAGACTGGTCGTCTCTCCCGTCTGATATCGCAACCGCATCGCCGACTGCCTCCTCGACATCAATGACGTCGACTGCTACATGGACTTGCGAGCCGTCTGCACCAAGTGGCGCTCCGCCACGGACGACCCCAAGAACTCCTCCGACCTCCGCTTCCGCCCACGCCGGTGGATCGTCATCGACGAGGTCTTCCAGAGCGACGCCCGACTCCTGGTGAACACTGTCAGTGGCCGTGTCGTCCGCAAGGATCTGCCTCTGCTCGGTGATTTCTATTTCGTCGCCACCCACGGCGGTTTCTTCGTACTCGCGGAGAAGAAGCCCCCTCGCGCTCCGTGCATCCTCAACCCTCTCACAGGCCACATGATTCGCTTTGTTGCTCCCATGATTTCTGAGAATGACGTTTCTGTTTACGTCGCTGGTTCTTCGCCCACTCTCATCTTGCTTTCTCACACAACTGGGAGGCGCTACATGGCTGATCCTGACAGTGAATGTTTTACCGTGTATGATGTGACTGAGGACCATCAGCACGACACTTTTCCTATGAAGCGTCTGGCCTTCAAAGGTACTGCTGTATACGTCGGCAGCGAGCAGGGATCAGTGGTGCTGATTACAAACCGTTGTTTCTTTCTGGAATTCATTGGAGAAGTGTTTATTTTACATAAGGAACCACAGCACATGGTACTTGAGCCAATGGAGACCATTGGCAGCCTCGCCATCTTTGCCGGTCCGCGACGATGCTTTGTTGTTAATGCAGAGAAGTTTCCATTTATTGCTGCGAACTGCGTCTACTATGTGGAATCCACAGATTCAAATTTTGACATCTACAAGTATGACCTCGAGGAGGAGAAAGAAGAAAGGCTCTGTGAAGCCATAGATCATGCGTTGGGCATGTGGTATGCCATCCATTCAGCGATGGGGCATGGGGATCCGCTCGATATTTTATGGCATTTACCCACTCCACCTTTCACGCCCATTCAGCTTCTCTCGAGCAACACCATCTTCATCCAGGAATCCGACATAGCAGTTGGAGAGATGTTGTCACGATTGCTGTGATTAAAGACAATTCTACGCTTTGTTGTCTAATGCTACTATTAAACCGGAGTTGGGGATTTTATGTTGTTACGCCAACCCCCTCCTTTTGATCTCACTGATTTCTCTTACTCCCCGTTTCGCTTTTATGGCTTTTATTGTTTTACTACTTCATTTGTCTAGGTGTGTAAGTCATCTTACGAAAACCAAATAATCCCAAAACACTTATGCGTGGTGCATTAACTTCTACATCATTTTCTTGTTTCTTCACATATCAACCAATAAGAGACGAGGGGTGTGCATGCTTTTAATGACTTGAGACTATAAAATACAACATGCAGTGGTTAGTTCATTGCATGCAATGCTATTAATTAGCAAATAAACATTAAGGTCTCTCATTCTCCCCTCCTCCGTCAGTAAGTCATCTTAGGTTGTGCACCGTGACCAAGGAGGAGGGGAAAACAAAAGACCTTAATGTTTATTTGCTAATTAATAACATTGCATGCAATGAACTAACCATCTCTCTCCTCTTTAATTACTCAGTCCCCAATGAGCCAAGTATAGAAATTAAGGTGACCATGTGTAGAATGTTATTGGTCTTGAGTACCGTGTGATGAGAGAGAAGTATTCTTTTTCCATTTTAACGTGCATTAGGAAGATATGAGTACACTCTTTTGTCGACAAATTATAAAGCCAAACTTATACTTTTCACCGGACGGAGGGAGTAAAGCACACAACGCACGCACACACCAACATGACATGTACACACACACACACACAATCCACGGCCATGGAACAATATTTATAGCACGTTGATACTAATTGCATGATAATTGTGTGATTATCATTGATATTGATATTTGGAACAATATTTATTGCATGCTGATATTAGGAAAGATATTAATTGCATGATAATTGTGTGATTATCATCGATATTGATATTTGGACCTATATGTATTGCACGTTAAACATATTGAATGCTCGTCATTGTGATATTGGTCGTTAGATTGACATGAATTGATTACCGAGATTAGTTGGATCTGGCACTTTGGGTCTTTTTATATTGGTATAGATAGATATAGATAATCAGATCGTGCAACATTTTGTAAAAGTGCTCACGGTGCTTCTGTAACTACAAGCAGAAACACATAAACTCGTCTTCATAACCAAGTGACCAAAAACTCTAAAATCAATGTATCAGCTTCAATCAATTAGTAGTAGTCGATGGTAACTCTATTTGGCATATGTGTTGTTGTATATTGATGAGCTAGTAATTCAATCTTAGGCTAAAGCTTCTTGATTAGCATGTTGTTCGGCAAGGCAGACCATAGATCTGCCTGCTGTTTACTTGGGAGGCTGTCCATTCACTTTCTCAAAGGTTCACATAGTACAGAAGTATATCAAAATATCGCAAATCAAGTGAATTACCTTTGTTCTTGGGTTTTATAAGTTGAAAGAAACCAGCTTGTGCTTCTTTTAAGCCAATAATTGCTTGCAAAAGGTGAAAGTTTAAGCCATGAACCACATTTATGTGCTGTGACATGCAAAATATTGTAGCTACTCAATTTGTGACATACAGGAACCGACACACTTCGTTCATATACTGGTACCATTTTTGAAAGTGGTTACGATCATGTACTCCAGTCAAGATTTTCTAAAAAGACTACCGTAACATTCCAAAACAAATAAGATATGTACATTTACCACTATTACTCATTCAACTTCCAGGACTTCTATGTTAGTATTCCCTCCAACTATAAGTCCCTCAAAACATAACAGTGTACGATATAACACAAACCAGTGGATCCTGTCAAATAGATGGACCATATACATTTAGAAAACATCAATATTATTTTTTTCACGTCGACATAAAATAAAATAAGACCAATGTTTTCTCAACACAATCAGACTGTACAGCAGTTCCAAATTACATATAGCTTCATCACATAGTAACAAACCCAAATGAAAAAAGAAACACACAAACGCGTGGTCATAAATAAGTGAACAACACGCTCTAAAACAAGAGCATTAGTTTCAATCTACTAGTAATGGTGGCTGCAGCTGCACCATGCATTGGAAAAGAGATACAACCCGCCATGTGTTTACAGATTTCTATATCTGAGAAAGCAAGACAAGTTACAACCAAATGGGAATTACACAGTAGTAGTACTCCATAGAAATCCGGCACCACACTTAAATAGCTTGTTCCTTTTCCCAGAAAACCATTATCATTACCATGTCCATGGGATGATTTATGTCCGAATCATGATATCCTCCCTATGATTACACTGGATCACTTCTGAACCTCTGCCATTGCTAGAAACTTCATCTTCAGTGCAGTGAACTTGGCAACCAGTTCATCCTTGTTCGGCAGGCACTCCTTAGCACGCTCGTCGCTGGCATATTCTTTCGCCCAGCGGCAGAGAGCAGGGAACTCCTTAGCACTGGCACCAACTTATGGACGGGGTTGTGCGTGAGCAGCAGCTGGCTCTTGTTGGGCAGGTCTTCTAGGAGCAGCTGGTAAGGTATTCCCTTGAGCCTCAGGGCCACCTCCGGACGGTGGCCGTATATGCTCCCAAATTCACTAACCTTCACCGTCTCACTCATTTTTGCTTCCAAACTCTGGACCTTAAACTCAAAGCCCGTGACTTCTGGCTGATATGAACGGGTGGTACTATTTATAGAAGTCAGGGGATGCTTTTGTTGGTGTATCTTTGTTGGTGTATTTCTCTTTGTGCTTTTGACGCCTTGATTAGAGGCAGGGGGGAGCGACTACTCAGTTGCTTCCTTCCAAAGGTTAGATGGTTAAATGGCTGATCCTCACCCAATAAACTTGTGCTTAGCTGAAAGCGTATGTACAGGTTCGGTTCAATGCCCCCCCTCTCCCTCGCGTCACCCTCTCGGGCGACTCGAGGGCCGAAACCCTAGCCCACCGCCGCCGTCTCTCCCCCCCCCCCTCTCGTCCCTCCCTCCCCGCCGCCTGAGGCAGCCGTC
>NC_041385.1:837803844-837820861 GCF_002162155.2 Triticum dicoccoides
GGGGGTTAATTTAGGTGTTTCATATATTGTGTTAGCTAGCTAATTAATACAGAGAAGTGTCCTCTTTTATCTCCGTGCTTGGTCAATGCTACGTACTATACGTATAGAGAAGACTAGACATGCTAGCTAGTAAGCAAATGAAGGAAACAGAAGATCGTCATGAACATATGCATACAGAGAGAAGTGATATCGACCACCTCTCCTTCTCTGAGAGATTGGTCGAACAACAAGTTCTCGTATATCTATCCGACGCTACTGGCTACATATATACAATATAAGTATCTCTTACAATGTAATCTCCTAACTAAAAACGAACTGATCAGGGTCCACATGGTATTCTTCGTCTTTAGCAATCACGTGGTCAAGAAAGAATGCCGCCAATTCCTCTTGAATTCCTCGCATACGATCTGGTGGTAGGAGTTTATCCCGCATCCGACATATCTAATTTGAAGAAGGTCAATACATATATATGAATAAATGAAACTGAACACAAATGATGGTAATAAATAAAATTGTGAATATTATTATTTACGCACTTCATATTGTTTGTCGGAGTAGCCCCGCTCACAGGTCGTGTGGCGCATGGACTCGCAAATGTAGTATCCATAGTAATTATTCTCTTGTTCTTGACACAACCACTTTACAAGAAATAGAGGTCAATCAAACTGATAATTAGCAAGCATGCTAAATGGTATTGATGAAACTAGCGCTTGAACCACTAGGAGATGTGTGGAACATATATGCTACTATAGTACTTACTTTCGGGTGTCTAAATTGCAGCTTCTTCGGCAGTCCCGAAGTTTTTGAGGTGAATTTATTTCAAACCCTGCCAGACAAAAAAAAATTACTTGATATCAGGACAGGAACAAAGTTACCGATATGGTGCGATAATGATCGATTTAACTTACTTCTCTAGAATTGCAGTCATGTCCGCATACTCCTTGGGATCTTTTCGTGTCGAGTCTAAGACGGTTACTAGTCCCTGCTCAAGCTTAATCTCTAGGAGAATATGATGGAACCTGTGCATGCATGCATAACTCATCAATTACATTACTATAACCTGGACTAATAAGGGAAACCGAATATGCACAAGACAGTAACACTCACTTGAATTCGTAAGGGAAGAGTATTATAGCTTTGTTTTGATTTAATACAAACGACTATAGCAGCTTGGTCTCGGTATCTTTGGCCTGAAATTTAACCATATATGCGTCTATGAGATTTGTGTTAATGAACCCAATATCACCGATTTGTCTTTTCTTCAATTCGGCGATCTTTAATCTGCATAATATAGTGAGGATAATTAAAAATACATGCAATGAAAGAGCTGACCTATATATAGAGACTTAATGACAGAAGTAGTACTACTTACAGGTAGTAGCAAGTGATCATTAACTTATCGAGGGCCTTTAGATTGAAAAACTCGAAGAACTCCTCAAATGGAACATTCAACAGTTCAATTCCAACGAGGTCATGCTCCTCTCTAACTCTTAGCGTCAAAATATTCCTCCCCTCAGACTCTCTGCAGGTTTTCATATACCAATCATGGAATCTTCGCATCATCGTTGTTAGAGATCTTTCATCTTTGATGAGAGGCTTCCTGTACACGTATTTGTGTTCGTCCACCTCCAGGAAATCAAAATGTGCATCGTCGGGCAGGTAATCTCCAAGATCGATATAACCGGGCACCATTGTCCCGCCCGGATGATTCGCGACGACGCTAGACACCTGGAGCGGGGGCAACGATTGGTTCGTTTGTTTGCCGAGCTAGGCAACTTTTTTTCCAGCTCATCGTTCTGCTAACCTTTGACCACTGACAGTACTTCCCGACCGCTCCGCTTCGATAAATGACTTTGTAAGAATGCGCTCATAGTTGTCTTTCACCGGAGACTTTGGTGGTTTCTTCAGGGCAGCCAGAGTACGCTTCGCTTTTACCAGATCTATCTTCTCCTCTGGAGGTGGATTTTTCTTTGCTTTCACCCCTTCAAAGAAGTTGGTCACTTCGGCTTACATGATCTTCGCGTTTTCCTCCTGGCTCCTCTCGTATGGTAACTTCTCTGGAGTCTTCAGAGAAGGATCATATCTGTATTGCCTACCTATGGCTGTACTGCTAGATGCCTGATACGTCTCCAACGTATCTATAATTTTTGATTGCTCCATGCTACTTTATCTACTGTTTTAGGTAATATTGGGCTTTATTTTCCACTTTTATATTATTTTTGGGACTAACCTGTTAACCAGAGGCCCAACCCAGATTTGCTGTTTTATGCCTATTTCAGTGTTTCGAGGAAAAGGAATATCAGACGGAGTCAAAACGCAACGAAATCAACTGGAGAAGTTATTTTTGGAAGGAAAGCCACCGGATAGACTTGGACTCTATGTCAGAAGATACGGGAGCTGGCCAGGTGGGTGGGGGGCGCGCCCCCTGCCTCGTGGGGCCCTCGTAGCTCCACCGACGTACTCCCTGCACCCATATATACCTACGTATCATAAAACTTTCAGAACAGAAGATAGATCGGGAGTCCCGCCGCCGCAAGCCTCTGTAGCCACCAAAAACCTCTCGGGAGCCCGTTCCGGCACCCCGCCGGAGGGGGATCCCATCACCGGTGGCCATCTTCATCATCCCGGCGCTATCCATGACAAGGATGGAGTAGTTGACCCTCGGGGCTGAGGGTATGTACCAGTAGCTATGTGTTTGATCTCTCTCTCTCTCTCTCTCTCTCTCTCTCTCTCTCCTGTTCTCTCTTGTGTTTCCTCTATGGCACGATCTTGATGTATCCAGAGCTTTGCTATTGAAGTTGGATCTTATGATGTTTCTCCCCCTCTACTCTCTTGTGATGAATTGAGTTTCCCCTTTGAAGTTATCTTATCGGATTGAGTCTTTTATGAGAACACTTGATGTATGTCTTGCGATCCACTTGATGTATGTTTTGGTGATCAACTTGCGGGTTTCGTGACATTGGGAACCTATGCATAGGGGTTGGAACACGTTCTTGACTCTCCGGTAGAAACTTTGGGGCACTATTTGAAGTACTTTTATGTTGGTTGGATGAATCTGAGATTGTGTGATGCATATCGTATAATCATGCCCACGGATACTTGAGGTAACAATGGAGTATCTAGGTGACATTAGGGTTTTGGTTGATTTGTGTCTTAAGGTGTTATTCTAGTACGAACTCTTTTATAGATCGATCCGCAAGAATAACTTTGAGGTGGTTTCGTACCCTACCATAATCTCTAAGTTTGTTCTCCGCTATTAGTGGCTTTGGAGTGACTCTTTGTTGCATGTTGAGGGCTTGTTATATGATCTATCTATGTTATTATTGTTTAGAGAACTTGCACTAGTGAAAGTATGAACCCTAGGCCTTGTTTCCTATCATTGCAATACCGTTTACGCTCACTTTTACCACTTCCTACCTTGCTGTTTTTATTATTTCAGATTACAAATACCTTTATCTACTATCTATTTTGCACTTGTATCACCATCTCTTCGCCGAACTAGTGCACCTATACAATTTACCATTGTGTTGGGTGTGTTGGGGACACAAGAGACTCTTTGTTATTTGGTTGCAGGGTTGCTTGAGAGAGACCATCTTCATCGTACGCCTCCTACGGATTGATAAACCTTAGTTCATCCACTTGAGGGAAATTTGCTACTGTCCTACAAACCTATGCACTTGTAGGCCCAACAAAGTCTACAAGAAGAAGGTTGTGTAGTAGACATCAAGCTCTTTTCTGGCGTCGTTGCCGGGGAGGTTAGTGCTTGAAGGTATATCTTTAGATCTTGCAATCGAATCTTTTTGTTTCTTGTTTTAGCACTAGTTTAGTTTATAAAAGAAAACTACCAAAAAATGGAGTTAAGTTTGTCTCATACGCTTCGTCTTTTTAATATCTTTCGTGAGAATGATGGAAAGGAAAATTGTGCTCAAGTGCTAGAAGAAGAATTACATAGATTGCTTGGCATAAAATATGTGAATGATGAGCATGATTGCAATGTTGTTAGTATGAATTTCCTGAATACCCATGATGCTAATGATATGCAAAGCCACAAGCTTGGGGAAGCTATGTTTGATGAATATGATAATTTTTGTCCCCCAAGCTTTGATGAGAAAATTTACTATGATGAAAGCATGCCTCCTATCTATGATGATTATTGTGATGACATGTATGCTTTAAAGAATAATGATAACCATGAAACGTGTCATCTTGATCTTAATTTTCAATCACATGATAGTTATTTTGTTGAGTTTGCTCCCACTACTATTCATGAGAAGAAATTTGCTTATGTGGAGAGTAGTAAATTTTCTATGCTTGTAGATCATGAAAAGAATGCCTTAGGTGCTGGTTATATTGTTGAATTCATTCATGATGCTACTGAAAGTTATTATGAGAGAGGAACATATGCTTGTAGGAATTGCAATAATGTCAAGTTTCCTCTCTATTTGCTTAAAGTTTTGAAGCTATGCTTGTTTTACCTTCCTATGCTTGTTGATTATTGTTCCCCTAAGTTGTTTTCTCACAAAATCCCTATGCATAGGAAGTGGGTTAGGCTTAAATGTGCTAGTCATTTTCTTCATGATGCTCCCGTTATGTTTCAATTCTTATCTTTTATGTGAGCATCATTGCTATCATCATGCCTAGCTAGAAAGGCAATAAAGAAAAGCTCTTGTTGGGAGACAACCCAATATTTATCCTTACTGTTTTTGTGTGTCCACATGATTATGCTACTGTAGTAATCATGTTTTATAGCTTTTGTTTCAATAAAGTGCCAAGTAGAACCTTTGGGAAGACTTGGGTGAAGTTTATGCGATCTTGGTGTGAAAAACAGAAACTTTAGCGCTCACGAGATTAGCTGCCATTTTTTACTGGAGAGTGCTTTTAGGTTGATTCTTTTTGCAGATGATTAATAGAAAAATTTCTCAGGTCCAGCAATTTATTTCATAATTGTTGGGGTTCCATAAGTATACGTTTTATACAGATTACTACAGACTGTTCTGTTTTTGACAGATTCTGTTTTCTATGTGTTGTTTCTTATTTTGATGCATCTATGGCTAGTATTAAGTGGTATGAACCATAGAGTTGTTAGAATAAAGTAGATATTACACCAATATGAATTTAGAATGAGTTCATTACAGTACCTAAGTGGTGGTTTAATTTTCTTATACTAATAGAGCTTACGAGTTTTGTTTTGAGTTTTGTGTGGTTGAAGTTTTCAAGTTTTGGGTAAAGATTCGATGGACTATGGGATAAGGAGTGGAAAGAGCCTAAGATTGGGGATGCCCAAGGCACCCCAAGGTAAAATTCAAGGACAACCAAACAACTAAGCTTGGGGATGCCCCAGAAGGCATCCCCTCTTTCGTCTTCGTTCATCGGTAACTTTACTTGGAGCTATATTTTTATTCACCACATGATATGTGTTTTGCTTGGACCGTCATTTTATTTTGTTAGTTTTTGCTTTCTGTTAGTTATAATAATGTTTTGCATCTTTAGTTTCAATAAAAAAAGTCAAGGATAGCCTTTGCCATGCTTATTTTGCTAGTTTGCATGTTGCTGTTTGAAAACAGAAAGTTTACCGTTGTTGCAAAAATTCCCTAGAAAAGTCAGAGAATGGTATAACATTGAATCTTTTTGAATATTAAGCTATGATAAATTTATTATAGTGGGAATTAAGGATACACAAAAGTTCAAGCTTGGGGATGCCCAAGGCACACCAAGATAATATTTCAAGAAGTATCAAGCATCTAAGCTTGGGGATGCCCCGGTAGGCATCCCACCTTTCTTCTTCGACAACTATCGGTTAGTATCGGTTGAGCCTAAGTTTTTGCTTCTTCACATGAGTTGTGCTATCCTTGTAATGTAGTTTTCTTTAGCTTTGCTTGCTGTTTGATTAAAGTTTTTGCATAATTATTCGACTACTCATTGATCTTCACTTATATCTTTTGAGCGTGATAATTTTTGCTCTAGTGTTTCACTTATATCTTTTAGAGCACGGTGGTGGATTTGTTTTAAAGAAACTATTGATCTCTCAAGCTTCACTTAGATTATTTTGAGAGTCGTCAAAAGCATGGTAATCTGCTTAATGTTAATATACTTGGTATTCAAGATATGTGAAACTTTCTTTTGAGTGAATTGAATACTAAGATAAGTTTGATACTTGATAATTGTTTTGAGATATGGAGGTGATAATATCAAAGTCGTACTAGTTGGGTGATTATGAATTTGAGAAATGCTTGTGTTGAAGTTTGCATGTCCCGTAGCATGCACGTATGGTTAAAGTTGTGCAACAAATTTGAAACATGAAGTGTACCTGGCTTGTGCATCCTTATGAGTGGCAGTCGGGGACGAACGATGGTCTTTTCCTACCAATCTATCCCCCTAGGAGCATGCGCATAGTACTTGATTTTTGATGACTTCTAAATCTTTGCAATACTTATATGAGTTCTTTTGACTAATGTTGAGTCCATGGATTATACACACTCTCACCTTTCCGCCTTTGCTAGCCTCTTCGGTACCGTGCATTTCCCTTTCTCACCTTGAGAGTTGGCGCAAACTTCTCCGGTGCATCCAAACCCCGTGATACGATACGCTCTATCACACATAAACCTCCTTATATCTTCCTCAAAACATCCACCATACCTACCTATTATGGCATTTCCATAGCCACTCCGAGATATATTGCCATGCAACTTCCACCATCATCATATTCATCACATACATTACTTTTGTCATATTGCCATTGCATGATCATGTAGTTGAAATCATATTTGTGGCAAAGCCACCATGCATTATTTTTCATACATGTCACTCTTGATTCATTGCACCATCCCGGTACACCGCCGGAGGCATTCATATAGAGTCATATCTTGTTCTAAGTTTCGAGTTGTAATCCTTATGTTGTAATCAATAGAAGTGTGATGATCATCATTATTAGAGCATTGCCCAAAAGAAAAAAAGAAGAAGAAAGGCCAAAAGAAAAAAAAGGCCCAAAAAAAGAAAAAGAAAAAAAAGAAAAGAAAAAAGGGCAATGCTAATATCTCTTTTTCCACACTTGTGCTTCAAAGTAGCACCTTGTTCTTCATGTAGTGAGTCTCATATATTGTGCTGCAAAGTAGCACCTTGTTCTTCATGTAGTGAGTCTCGTAAGTTGTCTTTTTTATACTAGTGGGAATTTTTCATTATAGAACTTGGCTTGTATATTCCTACGATGGGCTTCCTCAAATGCCCTAGGTCTTCATGAGCAAGTAAGTTGGATGCATAGCCACTAGTTTTCTTTTGTTGAGCATTCATAGCTCTAGTGCATCCGTTGCATGGCAATCCCTACTCCTCATGTTGACATCAATTGATGGGCATCTCCATAGCTCGTTGATTATCCTCGTCAATGTGAGACTTTCTCCTTTTTTGTCTTCTCCACACAATCCCCATCATCATATTCTATTCCACCCATAGTGCTATATCCGTGGCTCACGCTCATGTATTGCGTGAAGGTTGAAAAAGTTTGAGATTATTTAAGTATGAAACAATTGCTGGGCTTGTCATCGGGGGTATAGAAGTTGGGAACATCTTTGTGTGACGAAAATGAAGCATAGCCTAACTATATGATTTTGTAGGGATGAACTTTCTTTTGCCATGCTATTTTGAGAAGACATAATTGCTTTATTAGCATGCTTGAAGTATTATTACTTTTATGTCAATATGAACTTTTGTCTTGAATCTTTCGGATCTGAATATTCATACCACAATTAAGAAGGTTTACATTGAAATTATGCCAAAGTATCACTCCGCATAAAAAATTCTCTTTTTATCATTTACCTACTCGAGGACGAGCAGGAATTAAGCTTGGGGATGCTTGATATGTCTCCAACGTATCTATAATTTTTGATTGCTCCATGCTACTTTATCTACTATTTTAGGCAATATTGGGCTTTATTTTCCACTTTTATATTATTTTTGGGACTAACCTATTAACCGGAGGCCCAGCCCAGATTTGTTGTTTTATGCCTATTTCAGTGTTTCGGGGAAAAGGAATATCAGACGTAATCAAAACGCAACGAAATCAACTGGGGAAGTTATTTTTGGAAGGAAAGCCACCAGATAGACTTGGACTCTATGTCAGAAGATACGGGAGCTGGCCAAGAGGGTGGGGGAAGCCCCCCTGGGTGCGCCCCCTGCCTCGTGGGCCCCTCGTAGCTCCACCGACGTACTCCTTGCACCCATATATACCTACATACCGTAAAACTTCCAGAACAGAAGATAGATCAGGAGTTCCGCCGCCGCAAGCCTCTGTAGCCACCAAAAACCTCTCGGGAGCCCGTTCCGGCACCCTGCCGGAGGGGGATCCCATCATCGGTGGCCATCTTCATCATCCCAGCGCTATCCATGACGAGGAGGGAGTAGTTGACCCTCGGGGCTGAGGGTATGTACCAGTAGCTATCTGTTTGATCTCTCTCTCTCTCGTGTTCTCTCTCGTGTTCCCTCTATGGCACGATCTTGATGTATCCCGAGCTTTGCTATTGTAGTTGGATCTTATGATGTTTCTCCCCCTCTACTCTCTTGTGATGAATTGAGTTTCCCCTTTGAAGTTATCTTATCGGATTGAGTCTTTTATGAGAACACTTGATGTATGTCTTGCGATCCACTTGATGTATGTTTTGGTGATCAACTTGCGGGTTTCGTGACATTGGGAACCTATGCATAGGGGTTGGCACACGTTGTTGACTCTCCGGTAGAAACTTTGGGGCACTCTTTGAAGTACTTTTATGTTGGTTGGATGAATCTGAGATTGTGTGATGCATATCGTATAATCATGCCCACGGATACTTGAGGTGACAATGGAGTATCTAGGTGACATTAGGGTTTTGGTTGATTTGTGTCTTAAGGTCTTATTCTAGTACGAACTCTTTTATAGATCGATCTGAAAGAATAACTTTGAGGTGCTTTCGTACCTACCATAATCTCTATGTTTGTTCTCCGCTATTAGTGGCTTGGAGTGACTCTTTGTTGCATGTTGAGGGCTTGTTATATGATCTATCTATGTTATTATTGTTTAGAGAACTTGCACTAGTGAAAGTATGAACCCTAGGCCTTGTTTCCTATCATTGCAATACCGTTTACGCTCACTTTTACCACTTGCTACCTTGCTGTTTTTATTATTTCAGATTACAAATACCTTTATCTACTATCTATTTTGCACTTGTATCACCATCTCTTCGCCGAACTAGTGCACCTATACAATTTACGATTGTGTTGGGTGTGTTGGGGACACAAGAGACTCTTTGTTATTTGGTTGCAGGGTTGCTTGAGAGAGACCATCTTCATCCTACGCCTCCTACGAATTGATAAACCTTAGGTCGTCCACTTGAGGGAAATTTGCTACTGTCCTACAAACCTGTGCACTTGCAGGCCCAACAAAGTCTACAAGAAGAAGGTTGTGTAGTAGACATCAATGCCGGAGCAGACGGAGCGGCTGCGGCTGTCTTTCCTTTCTTACGAGGCAAAGTAGAAGGACGACGCGCCGGAGCAGCCGGAGCGGCGGCGGGTCTCTTCCGCCCTTGTTGACGAGGAGAAGGAGGAGGCTGGCTGCTCGGGCGCGCCGGCGCAGGCGGAGAAGGAGGCGGAGTGCCGCCACGCGCCGGAGAAGGAGGCTGAGTGCCCTAATCACTCGCCGGAGGAGGCGGAGGAGGAAGCAGAGTGCCCGAACTAGCCGGAGGAGAAGGAGGAGGAGGAGGCGTCCAGTTCGGAAGGTTGATGAGCTCCTTCTGCCAAAGGCATGGTGTCTTCAGAGAAGAACCCAGCCGAATCTCCCCTTCACCCGTAGGGTGGTTAAGCTCAAGGTCCTCAAATCCGTCCAATATTTGATCCACCATCACCCTAGCATATCCTTCTGGAATCGACCGGCCATGGTAGGTTGTGCCAGGTCCAGTAGGTAAAACAGAGGCAACAACCGCCTTCACTTTCAATGTCATCCATCGCGCCATAAGGTGGCAATGTTGAGACTCCGTGATAGCATTCACGGGGTAGCTAGCAGGAGCCGTGAAGACAGGCTCCAGCTGTTGAGTCTGCTCGGTGGAAGCCACGCTGCTTCTCCGCTGAGATGGCGGGGTAGCTTCAAGGGAAGCTTCAGCAGGTCGTTTGCTGCGATGTGCTTCTTGTTCCTCTAGCCCTTGTACCCTTTCGTGCAGCGCTTGCAGTTGGCTATGCTCCACTTTCTTCGTCCTCTCCTGGCTTTTATAACCCCTTGCGTCCGGAAACCCAGCCTTCCACAGAACGGAGCCTGGCGTGCCTCGTGTCCGTCCAGGGTGCTCAGGATTCCCGAGGGCCATTGTGAGCTCGTCCTTCTATCTGTCTGGAACGAACGTCCCTTGCTGCGCTTTCTTGATATACTCCTGAAGACTCATGACGGGTATTCGCAGTTGCTCTTTCGTCCAAACGCACTTCCCTGATACAGGGTCCAAGGTTCCGCCAACCCCGAAGAACCAAGTCCGGCAACGGTCTGGCCAGTTCAATGTCTCTGGTTCGACCCCTTTAGCAATCAGGTCATTCTCACCCTTGTCCCACAAAGGTTGGGCTTTGAGTGAAGGAAATATGCCCTAGAGGCAATAATAAAGTTATTATTTATTTCCTTATTTCCTGATAAATGTTTATTATTCATGCTAGAATTGTATTAAACGGAAACATAATACATGTGTGAATATATAGACAAACAGAGTGTCACTAGTATGCTTCTACTTGACTAGCTTGTTAATCAAAGATGGTTATGTTTCCTAACCATGGACAAAGAGTTGTTATTTGATTAACGGGATCACATCATTAGTTGAATGATCTGATTGATATGACCCATTCCGTTAGCTTAGCACCCGATCGTATAGTATGTTGCTATTGCTTTCTTCATGACTTATACATGTTCCTATGACTATGAGATTATGCAACTCCCGTTTACCGGAGGAACACTTTGTGTGCTACCAAACGTCACAACGTAACTGGGTGATTATAAAGGTGCTCCACAGGTGTCTCCAAAGGTACTTGTTGGGTTGGCGTATTTCGAGATTAGGATTTGTTACTCCGAATGTCGGAGAGGTATCTCTGGGCCCTCTCGGTAATGCACATCACTTAAGCCTTGCAAGCATTGCAACTAATGAGTTAGTTGCGAGATGATGTATTACGGAACGAGTAAAGAGACTTGCCGGTAACGAGATTGAACTAGGTATTGGATAATGACGATCGAATCTCGGGCAAGTAACATATCGATGACAAAGGGAACAACGTATGTTGTTATGCGGTCTGACCGATAAAGATCTTCGTAGAATATGTAGGAACCAATATGAGCATCCAGGTTCCGCTATTGGTTATTGACCGGAGACGTGTCTCGGTCATGTCTACATTGTTCTCGAACCGTAGGGTCCGCACGCTTAAGGTTTCGATGACAGTTATATTATGAGTTTATGTGTTTTGATGTACCGAAGGAGTTCGGAGTCCCGGATGAGATTGGGGACATGACGAGGAGTCTCGAAATGGTCGAGACGTAAAGATCGATATATTGGACGACTATATTCGGACATCGGAAAGGTTCCGAATGGTTCGGGTATTTTTCGGAGTACCGGGGAGTTACGGGAATACGGGGAGAAGTATTGGGCCTTATTGGGCCATACGGGAAAGAGAGAGGGCCTGCCTAGGGCAGGCCGCGCGCCCCCCAAGGCCTAGTCCGAATTGGACTAGGGGGAGGGGCTGCGCCCCCTCCTTCCTTCCCTTCTCTTTTCCCCTTCCTTGTCTCCTACTCCTACTACATGGAAGGACTCCTAGTTGGACTAGGAAAAAGGGAATCCTACTCCCGGTGGGAGTAGGACTCCCTAGGGCGCGCCATAGAGAGGGCCAACCCTTACGGGGCAGGGGGCACCCCATGGACACACAAGTTGATCTTCGTGATCGTTCCTTAGCCGTGTGCGGTGCCCCCCTCCACGATATTACACCTCGGTCATATTGTAGCGGTGCTTAGGCGAAGCCCTGCGATGGTTGAACATCAAGATCGTCACCACGCCGTCGTGCTGACGGAACTCCTCCCCGAAGCTTTCCTGGATCGGAGCTCAGGGTGCGTCATCGAGCTGTACGTGTGTCAAGAACTCGGAGGTGCCGGAGTAACGGTGCTTGGATCGGTAGGACCGGGAAGACGTACGACTACTTCCTCCATGTTGCGTCAATGCTTCCGCTTCGGTCTACGAGGGTACGTAGACAACACTCTCCCCTCTCGTTGCTATGCATCACCATGATCTTGCGTGTGAGTAGGAATTTTTTTGAAATTACTACGTTCCCCAACAGTGGCATCCGAGCCTAGGTTTTATGATTTGATGTTATATGCACGAGTAGAACACAAGTGAGTTGTGGGCGATATAAGTCATACTGCTTACCAGCATGTCATACTTTGGTTCGGCGGCCTGGACCGACATTACACGTACGCTTACGCGAGACTGGTTCTACCGCCGTGCTTTGCACACAGGTGGCTAGCGGGTGTCAGTTTCTCCAACTTTAGTTGAACCGAGTGTGGCTACGCCCGGTCCTTGCGAAGGTTAAAACAACACCAACTTGACAAACTATCGTTGTGGTTTTGATGCGTAGGTGAGATTGGTTCTTACTTAAGCCCGTAGCAGCCACGTAAAACTTGCAACAACAAAGTAGAGGACGTCTAACTTGTTTTTGCAGGGCATGTTGTGATGTGATATGGTCAAGACGTGATAAGATATAAGTTGTTGTATGAGATGATCATGTTTTGTTGAAGTTATCGGCAACTGGCAGAAGCCCTATGGATGTCTCTTTGTTGCATAAGATGCAAGTGCCAAATAATTGCTTTACTTTATCGCTATACGATAGCAATAGTTGCAAGAGGAATAGTTGGTGAGACAACCATGTGATGACACATTGATATATATCAAGATGATGAAGATCATGGTGTCGTGCCGGTGACGATAGAGATCATGACAGTACTTTGGAGATGGAGATCAAAGGCGCAAGATGATCATGGCCATATCATGTCATATTTTGATTGCATATGATGTTTATCTATTATACAGCTTATTCTTGCTTTGATTGACGGTAGCATTATAAGATGATCTCTCACTAATTATCAAGAAGTGTTCTCCCTGAGTATGCACCGTTGCCAAAGTTCATCGTGCCCAGACAGCACGTGATGATCGGGTGTGATAAGCTCTACGTCCATCTACAACGGGTGCAAGCCAGTTTTGCACACGCGGAATACTGAGGTTAAACTTGACGAGCCTAGCATATGCAGATATGGCCTCAGAGCACGGAGACCGAAAGGTCGAGCGTGAATCATATAGTAGATATGATCAACATAGTGATGTTCACCATTGAAAACTACTCCATCTCACGTGATGATCGAATATGGTTTAGTTGATTTGGATCACGTGATCACTTAGATGACTAGAGAGATGTCTGTCTAAGTGGGAGTTCTTAAGTAATATGATTAATTGAACTTTAATTTATCATGAACTTAGTCCTGCTAGTATTTTGCAAATTATGTTGTAAGATCAATAGCTTGCGTTGTTGCTTTCATATGTTTATTTTGATATGTTCCTAGAGAAAATTGTGTTGAAAAATGTTAGTAGCAATGATGCGGATTGGATCCGCGATCTGAGGTTTATCCTCATTGCTGCACAGAAGAATTATGTCCTTAATGCACCGCTAGGTGACAGACCTATTGCAGGAGCAGATGCAAATGTTATGAACGTTTGGCTAGCTCAATATGATGACTACTTGATAGTTTTGTGCACCATGCTTTATGGCTTAGAATCGGGACTTCAAAGATGTTTTGAACATCATGGACCATATGAGATGTTCCAGGAATTGAAGTTAATATTTCAAGCAAATACCCGAGTTGAGAGATATGAAGTCTCCAACAAGTTCTATAGCTAAAAGATGGAGGAGAATCACTCAACTAGTGAGCATGTGCTCAGATTGTCTGGATACTTCAATCGCTTGAATCAAGTGGGAGTTAATCTTCCAGATAAGATAGTGATTGACAGAATTCTCTAGTCACCATCACTAAGTTACTAGAACTTCGTGATGAACTATAGTATGCAAGGGATGACAAAAATGATTCCTGAGCTCTTCGTGATGTTGAAATCAACGAAGGTAGAAATCAAAAAGGAGCATCAAGTGTTGATGATTGACAAGACCGCTAGTTTCAAGAGAAGGGCAAAGGGAAAGAAAGGGAATTTCAAGTGGAAAGACAAGCAAGTTGTCACTCCTGCGAAGAAGCCCAAAGCTGGACCATAGCCTGAAACTGAGTGCTTACACTGCAAAGGAAATGGTCACTGGAAGCGGAAATGCCCTGAATATTTGGTGGATAAGAAGGATGGCAAAGTGAACAAGGGTATATTTGATATACAGCTTATTGATGTGAACTTTACTAGTGTTTATAGCAACCCCTCGGTATTTGGTACTGGTTCAGTTGCTAAGAGTAGTAACTCGAAACAGGAGTTGCAGAATAAACAGAGACTAGTTAAGGGTAAAGTGACGATGAGTGTTGGAAGTAGTTCCAAGATTGATATGATCATCAACGCACACTCCCTATACTTTCGGGATTAGTGTTGAACCTAAATAAATGTTATTTGGTGTTTGCGTTGAGCATGAATATGATTTGATCGTGTTTATTGCAATACGGTTATTCATTTAAGTAAGAGAATAAACTGTTGTTCTGTTTACATGAATAAAACCTTATATGGTTACACACCCAATGAAAATGGTTCATTGGATCTCGATCGTAGTGATACACATATTCATAATATTGATGCCAAAAGATGCAAAGTTAATAATGATAGTGCAACTTATTTGTGGCACTGCCGTTTGGGTCATATCGGTGTAAAGCGCATGAAGAAACTCCATAAAGATGGATTTTTGGAATCACTTGGTTATGAATCATTTGATGCTTGCGAACCGTGCCTTTTGGGCAAGATGACTAGAACTCCATTCTTCGGAACAATGGAACGAGCAACAAACTTGTTGGAAATAATACATGCTGATGTATGCAGACCAATGAGTATTCAGGCTCATGGCGAGTATCGTTATTTTCTGACCTTCACAGATGATTTAAGCAGATATGGGTATATCTACTTGATG
Source organism: Triticum dicoccoides (assembly GCF_002162155.2). Taxonomy (NCBI): domain Eukaryota; kingdom Viridiplantae; phylum Streptophyta; class Magnoliopsida; order Poales; family Poaceae; genus Triticum; species Triticum dicoccoides. The sequence continues at coordinate 837,818,971 of NC_041385.1, forward strand.
AAACATAAGTCTGAAATAGTTTAAAAGTTCAAAGAATTTTAGAGTGAAGTGGAAAATCATCGTAACAAGAAAATAAAGTTTTTGCGATCTGATCGTGGAGATGAATATTTGAGTTACGAGTTTGGTCTTCAATTAAAACAATGTGGAATAGTTTCACAGCTCACGCCACCTGGAACACCACAACGTTATGGTGTGTACGAACGTCGTAACCGCACTTTATTGGATATGGTGCGATCTATGATGTCACTTATTGATTTACCATTGTCGTTTTGGGGTTATGCATTAGAGACAGCTGCATTCACGTTAAAAGGGCACCATCTAAATCCGTTGAGATGACACCATATGAACTGTGGTTTAGCAAGAAATCCAAGTTGTCGTTTCTTAAAGTTTGGGGCTGTGATGCTTATGTGAAAAAAGTTTCATCCTGATAAGCTCAAACCCAAATCGGAGAAGTGCGTCTTCATAGAATACCCATAGGAAACTATTGGGTACACCTTCTATCACAGATCCGAAGGCAAGATATTCGTTGCTAAAAACGGATCCTTTCTAGAGAAGGAGTTTCTCTCAAAAGAAGTGAGTGGGAGGAAAGTAGAGCTTGATAAGGTAATTTGTACCTTCTCCCGAATTGGAAAGTAGTTCATCATAGAAATCAGTTCCAGTGATTCCTACACCAATTAGTGAGTAAGCTAATGATGATGATCATAAAACTTCATATCAAGTTACTACCGAACTTTGTAGATCTTCCAGATTAAGATCCACACCAGAGTGGTACGGTAATCCTATTCTGGAAGTCATGTTACTAGACCATGATGAACCTATGAACTATGAGGAAGCGATGATGAGCCCAGATTCCGCGAAATGGCTTGAGGCCATGAAATCTGAGATGGGATCCATGTATGAGAACAAAGTGTGGACTTTGGTGGAGTTGCCCGATGATCGGCAAGCCATATTGTATAAATGGATCTTCAAGAGGAAGACAGACGTTGATAGTAGTGTTACTATCTACAAAGCTCGACTTGTCGCAAAAGGTTTTTGACAAGTTCAAGCTGTTGACTACAATGAGATTTTCTCAACTGTAGCGAGGCTTAAAGTCTGTCCGAATCAAGTTAGCAATTGCCACATTTTATGAAATCTGGCAAATGGATGTCAAAACTGGATTCCTTAATGGTTTTCTTAAAAGAAGAGTTGTATATGATGCAACCAGAAGGTTTTGTCAATCCTAAAGGTACTAACAAAATATGCAAACTCCAGCTATCCATCTATGGACTGGTGCAAGCATCTCGGAGTTGGAATATACGCTTTGATAAGTTGATCAAAGCATATAGTTTTATACATACTTGCGGTGAAGCCTGTATTTACAAGAAAGTGAGTTGGAGCAATACAACATTTCTGATAAGTATATGTGAATGACATATTGTTGATCGGAAATAATGTAGAATTATTCTATAAAGCATAAAGGAGTATTTGAAAGGAGTTTTTCCAAGAAGGACCTCGGTAAAGCTGCTTACATATTGAGCATCAAGATCTATAGAGATAGATCAAGACGCTTGATAAGCTTTTTCAATGGGTAAATGCCTTGACAAGATTTTGAAGTAGTTCAAAATGGAACAGTCAAAGAAAGAGTTCTTTCCTGTGTTACAAGGTGTGCAATTGAGTAAGACTCAAAGCCCGACCACGCCAGAAGATAGAAACAGAATGAAAGTCATTCCCTATGCCTCAGCCATAGGTTCTATAAAATATGCCATGCTATATACCAGATCTATTCTATACCCCACCACTCAGTTTGACAAGGGAGTACAGTAGTGATCTAGGAGTAGATCACTGGACAGCGGTCAAAATTATCCTTAGTGGTATAAGGATATGTTTCTCGATTATGGAAGTGACAAAAGGT
>NC_041385.1:837820871-837825218 GCF_002162155.2 Triticum dicoccoides
CCATAGGTTCTATAAAGTATGCCATGCTGTATACCAGATCTATTGTATACCCCACCACTGAGTTTGACAAGGGAGTACAGTAGTGATCTAGGAGTAGATCACTGGACAGCGGTCAAAATTATCCTTAGTGGTATAAGGATATGTTTCTCGATTATGGAAGTGACAAAAGGTTCGTCGTAAAGGGTTACGTCGATGAAAGTTTTGCCACTAATCCAGATGACTCTAAGTCTCAATCTGGATACATATTGAAAGTGGGAGCAATTAGCTAGAGTAGCTCCGTGCAGAGTATTGTAGACATAGAATATTTGCAAAATACATACGGCTCTGAATGTGACAGACCCGTTGACTAAACTTCTCTCACGAGCAAAACATGATCATACCTTTGTACTCTTTGGGTGTTAATCACATAGCGATGTGAACTAGATTATTGACTCTAGTAAACCCTTTGAGTGTTGGTCACATGACGATGTGAACTATGGGTGTTAATCTTATACAGATATGATTATTAGTGTTAAATCACATGGCGATGTGAACTAGATTATTGACTCTAGTGCAAGTGGGAGACTGAAGGAAATATGCCCTAGAGGCAATAATAAAGTTATTATTCATTTCCTTATTTCATGATAAATGTTTATTATTCATGCTAGAATTGTATTAACCGGAAACATAATACATGTGTGAATATATAGACAAACAGAGTGTCACTAGTATGCCTCTACTTGACTAGCTTGTTAATCAAAGATGGTTATGTTTCCTAACCATGGACAAAGAGTTGTTATTTGATTAACGAGATCACATCATTAGTTGAATGATCTGATTGACATGACCCATTCCGTTAGCTTAGCACCCGATCGTTTAGTATGTTGCTATTGCTTTCTTCATGACTTATACATGTTCCTATGACTATGAGATTATGTAACTCCCGTTTACCGGAGGAACACTTTGTGTGCTACCAAACGACACAACATAACTGGGTGATTATAAAGGTGCTCCACAGGTGTCTCCAAAGGTACTTGTTGGGTTGGCGTATTTCGAGATTAGGATTTGTTACTCTGAATGTCGAAAAGGTATCTTTGGGCCCTCTAGGTAATGCACATCACTTAAGCCTTGCAAGCATTGCAACTAATGAGTTAGTTGCGAGATGATGTATTATGGAACGAGTAAAGAGACTTGCCGGTAGCGAGATTGAACTAGGTATTGGATACCGACGATCGAATCTCGGGCAAGGAACATACCGATGACAAAGGAAACAACGTATGTTGTTATGCGGTCTGACCGATAAAGATCTTCGTAGAATATGTAGGAACCAATATGAGCATCCAGATTCCGCTATTGGTTATTGACCGGAGATGTGTCTCGGTCATGTCTACGTTGTTCTCGAGCCGTAGGGTCCGCACGCTTAAGGTTTCGATGACAGTTATATTATGAGTTTATGAGTTTTGATGTACCGAAGGAGTTCGGAGTCCCGGATAAGATCGGGGACATGACGAGGAGTCTCGAAATGGTCGAGACGTAAAGATTGATATATTGGACGACTATATTCGGACATCGGAAAGGTTCCGAATGGTTCGGGTATCTTTCGGAGTACCGGGGAGTTACGGGAATACGGGGAGAAGTATTGAGCCTTATTGGGCCACACGGGAAAGAGAGAGGGGCTGCCTAGGGCAGGCTGCACGCCCCCAAGGCCTAGTCCAAATTGGACTAGGGGGAGGGGCTGCGCCCCCTCCTTCCTTCCCTTCTCTTTTCCCCTTCCTTGTCTCCTACTCCTACTACATGGAAGGACTCCTAGTTGGACTAGGAAAGGGGAATCCTACTCCCGGTGGGAGTAGGACTCCCTAGGGCGCGCCATAGAGAGGGCCGGCCCTCCCCTCCTCCACTCCTTTATATACGGGGGCAGGGGGCACCCCATGGACACACAAGTTGATCTTCGTGATCGTTCCTTAGCCGTGTGCGGTGCCCCCCTCCATGATATTACACCTCGGTCATATTGTAGCGGTGCTTAGGCGAAGCCCCGCGGCGGTTGAACATCAAGATCGTCACCACGCCGTCGTGCTGACGGAACTCCTCCCCGAAGCTTTGCTGGATCGGAGCTCAGGGTGCGTCATCGAGCTGTACGTGTGTCAAGAACTCGGAGGTGCCGGAGTAACGGTGCTTGGATCGGTAGGACCGGGAAGACGTACGACTACTTCCTCCATGTTGCGTCAATGCTTCCGCTTCGGTCTACGAGGGTACGTGGACAACACTCTCCCCTCTCGTTGCTATGCATCACCATGATCTTGCGTGTGCGTAGGAATTTTTTTGAAATTACTACGTTCCCCAACATTGAGATAGCCACTTGACCCCGTGCGATGGTGACGCTTCTTCTTCGCAGCATTTATCTTGTTTGTCGCTGACATCTTCTTACTCATTTCCGATGTCTTGTGGGACACAAATGCGGGCCATTGATCTCTGATCTTCTCATACTTTCCGATGAATTCTGGTGTCTTTTCTCTGTCGACAAAATTTGTTTTCAGCTCATTCTTCCACCTCCTGAATAGTTCTGCCATCTTCTTAAGAGCATGAGACTTTATCGATTGCTCTTTAACTGGCTTCTTCTGATCCTCCTCTGGCGGTAGGGTGAAATTTTCCTTAAGCATTGTCCGAAGATCTTCTTTCTGCATATCGGAGACATAAGACACCTGAGGGTCTTCTTTCTTAGGCTTTAACCATTGGTGGATAACGATCTGGATCTTGTCCCTAACAAGAACCCTGCACTGAGCATGAAATGCATCCCTTGTCCGGATGGGTTCAATCGGCTTGCCATCGCGCGCGATTGCTGTGATCTCAAACCTTTCATCTGAGCGCAACTTTTTCTTCGGGCCTCGTTTCTTTACCGAAGTTGAGCTCGATCTAGAGGGCTGGAGAAAAGAAGAAAGACGAGAGTTAATTAATATGTGTACATATGAAAAAAATGAATGCATCAATTAGCTAGTCAGCACGGGCTTAACTAATATATATATACCTGGCCGGACTCGGTTCGGTCACCGGAGCCGTCATCACGGTCTCCTTCTTGTACCTCCGTTGGGTCACCGGAGCCATCATAATCATAGCCCTCTTCTTGTACCGACATTAATGGGTCACCGGAGCTATCATAATCATAGCCTTCTTCACTACCCCGTCATTCCAGACCATCGGTGTTGTTGAGAAATGCCGCAACGACATCACTTCCTTTTGCGATTATGTCCCCCAACATCGCTTCTGTTGCTTCGTCTCGGGGGTGCTCCATAGTTTCTGCAAATATTTACAACATGTCAATTATTATTCAAACATGAAAGATGGATATATTTTAGTGGCAAACATAGAACTAGCTAGCTAATCACAATAAGGAATCATATTAGTGGCCTTGACGCTGCTTCTCTAGGGTTTGGGGTGGCCTCGACAATGCTTCAAGGGTTTGGGGTGGCCTCGACACAACGCTTCAAGGGTTTGGGGTGGCCTCGATGACAACGCTCTTTTAACTTGGTAAATTTGGGTGGCCTCGAGAGAGTTTGTCGGGTAGGGGCGCGGCGGGAGGGGGTAGGAGACCAACATCATTTTTTCTCTAGGGTTTGGGTGTCCTCGAGAGTTCTGGTCGAGCGAGAGGGCCGGGGGGGGGGTGCTCCCGTGGTATAAGTTATCACGGTCGAGAGGGTGACCCTCGACCCTCTGCCCTAGTTCCTGACCCTCGACCCTCTTCCCTAGTTCGCGATAAAAAAGAAGAAGAAAAAAAGAGGAAAAGAAGAAGTAATAGAGGAGTAGAAGAAAAAAGTCTTCCACTCCTCTATTCCTTCTTCTTCTCCTCTTTTTTTTCTTCTTCTTCCTCTTCTTATTTTTTCCGACGTCCCCCCTCATGTAAATGCGGTGGAAACACTTTATGAAAATGCGGTGGAAACACTTTTTTTTTCTTCTTCTTCCTCCTTCTTCATTTTTTCCTTTGTTTTTTCTTATATGTTTGTTTTCGTTTTCACTCTACATTTTCGTACATATGAAAAAATAAAGTTTCTATACAAAAGTGCACAATTTTTATGAACAAATTACAACATCTAAATCAACTATACATATAAATAAATATAACTACACATCTAAATTACAATATCTAAATATAACTACACATATAAATATAACTACACAACTAAAATAATCTTAAAAAACATGTAAAAACATCTAAAAATAGAATCTAAGGGGCACGACGGAGGGGTCGGCGCCAGCGCCGGCGGGGCAGGGCACGGGCGCAGGGGCACGGCGGAGGGGCCGGCGCAGGCGCCGGCGGGGCAGGGCAGTGGCGCGGGACAGGGGAGGGGTGCGGGAGCAGGCTGGTGCTCACGGGGG
>NC_041385.1:837825531-837849510 GCF_002162155.2 Triticum dicoccoides
GATGGCGAAGGCGAGCAGCCTGAAGGCGTCGGTGGCGGCGGCGACGGCAAGGTGGAGCAGGGGCGTTGGGCGGCGACGGCTACGAGGAGGAGCAAGGGGCAGGGGCGTCGGTGACAGCGATGGTGAGCAGCCTGACGGCGTCGATGGCGGCGGTGACGACAAGGTGCAGCAGGGGCGGCGGGCGGCGACGGCAACGAGGAGGAGCAGGGGGCGTCGGGGGAGAAGTAAGGGATTTGGTCGAACTGCTAAGTTTTGCTTATATAGCAAAGCCTTTAGTCCCGGTTGGTGGCGCCAACCGGGACTAATGACCCCCTTTAGTCCCGGTTGGTGCCACCAACCGGGACCAAAGGTCACTTTTCATCAGCCCAAAGGACGGGAAGCAGAGCCCTTTGGTCCTGGTTGGTGGCACCAACCGGGACTAAAGGGTGGGCATTGGTACCGGTTGGTGCCATGAACCGGAACCAATGCACCCCCTTTAGTCCCGGTTGGTGCCAACAACCGGGGCCAAAGGCCCCTGTGCTGCCCGCGTCGCGGCCAAAGTTTAGTTCCACCTCGCCAATTGAGAGGGGCGCGCAGTGGTTTATAAGCCCCAGTGCCGCACCCCTCTCGAGCTCCTGTCCATTCCAGGCTTACGGGCCTAATTGTTACTGCTATGCCTGATGGGCCTTCTGGGCCTACTCCGGGCCTGAATCCTGGCCCACGGATGGGTTTCGAGTCGTATTCACGCCGTGGTGGCCCAGTTGGTGGCAATTTTTTTATTTTTTCCCAGTTTTTTTGTTTTCTTTTTTGCTTTATTTATTTTGTTTTTTTCTACTTACAACAAAATACTTATTTACTTAGTTTATAATTGCTTATTAATTTTATTTTATGATAACTTTTTGCTATTAAAGTTTCTAACAAAAAAAGTTCTTTATGAAAATTCTTTTTTCTTTTAATGATTTTGAACATAAAATACTTTGATAATTTTAGTTGCATCAATTTTATATAATTTTAGTTTCAATAATACTAGAGGTTCCTTATAATGTTTTGAACAGAAAATACTTTGATAATTTTAGTTTCATAAATTTTATTTATGTTATTAAACTTTATTTTTTATTTCATTTTGTTTCTACTTATCTATTTTATTAAGGTTTATATTATTTTGTTTCAAATTACTTATTTATTTTATTATATTTTGTTTCTGACTTCATTTGTTATTTTTCATGCATTTACTGATTATTTTGAGGTATAAGCCCATGAAATTGAAAAGCATTTGAAATGAACTATGAAAAGGTTCCAAGTTGGCATGGTATCATCATTTCACCCACATAGCATGTGCAAGAAAGTACAGAGGCTTACGGCAAAAACTGGATGCACTTCGTGTACAAAACAGACAATCTCCTTCAAAGTATCAGGGTTTCATACGGAAACTCGTCTGTTACAAAGGGATTTCATTTTTTGAACTTATTTTAACTCCATAGTTTTTCTGTGTTCAAAATGCACCATTCAAAGCCACATCAATTTACAACCCTTTCCGACTTCATTTGTTGTTTTTCATGCATTATTTTGAGCTATAAGACCATGAAATTGAAAAGCATTTGAAGTGAACTCTAAAAAGGTTCCAAGTTGGCATGGTATCATCATTTCACCCACATAGCATGTGCAAGAAAGTACAGAGGCTTACGGCAAAAACTGGATGCACTTCGTGTACAAAACAGACAATCTCCTTCAAAGTATCAGGGTTTCATACGGAAACTCGTCTGTTACAAAGGGATTTCATTCTTTTGACCTTATTTGAACTCCATAGTTTTTTCTGTGTTCAGAATGCACCATTCAAAGCAACATCATCAATTTACAACCCTTTCCGACTTCATTTGTTATTTTTCATGCATTTACTGATTATTTTGAGATATAAGACCATGAAATTGAAAAACATGTGAAATGAACTCTGAAAAGGTTCCAAGTTGGCATGGTATCATCATTTCACCCACATAGCATGTGCAAGAAAGTACAGAGGCTTACGGTAAAAGCTGGATGCACTTTGTGTACAAAACAGACAATCTCCTTCGAAGTATCAGAGTTTAATACAGAAACTCGTCTGTTACAAAGGGATTTCATTTTTTTGAACTTGTTTGAACTCCATAGTTTTTCAGTGTTCAGAATCCTCATTCAAAGCCACATCATCAATTTACAACCCTTTCCGACTTCATTTGTTATTTTTCATGCATTTACTGATTATTTTGAGCTATAAGACCATGAAATTGAAAGGCATTTGAAATGAACTCTGAAAAGGTTCCAAGTTGGCATGGTATCATCATTTCACCAACATAGCATGTGCAAGAAAGTACAGAGGCTTACGACCAAAACTGGATGCATTTCGTGTACAAAACAGGCAATCTCCTTCGTAGTATCAGGGTTTCATACAAAAACTCGTCTGTTACAAAGGGATTTCATTTTTTTGACCTTATTTGAACTCCATTATTTTTCTATGTTCAGAATGCACCATTCAAAGCCACATCATCAATTTACAACCCTTTCCGACTTCATTTGTTATTTTTCATGCATTTACTGATTATTTTGAGCTATAAGACCATGAAATTGAAAAGCTTGTGAAATGAACTCTGAAAAGGTTCCAAGTTGGCATGGTATCATCATTTCACCCACATAGCATGTGGAAGAAAGTACAGAGGCTTACGGCAAAAACTGGATGCACTTCGTGTACAAAACAAACAATCTCCTTCGAATTATCAGGGTTTCATATGGAAACTCGTCTGTTATAAAGGGATTTCATTTTTTTGAACTTATTTGAACTCCATAGTTTTTCTGTGTTCAAAATGCACCATTCAAAGCCACATCATCAATTTACAACCCTTTCCGACTTCATTTGTTATTTTTCATTCATTTACTGATTATTTTGAGCTATAAGACCATGAAATTGAAAAGCATGTAAAATGAACTCTGAAAAGGTTCCAAGTTGGCATGGTATCATCATTTCACCCACATAGCATGTGCAAGAAAGTACAGAGGCTTACGACAAAAAATGGATGCACTTCGTGTACAAAACAAACAGTCTCCTTCGAATTATCACGGTTTCATACGGAAACTCGTCTGTTATAAAGGGATTTCGTTTTTTTGAACTTATTTGAACTCCATAGTTTTTCTGTGTTCAAAACGCACCATTCAAAGCCACATCATCAATTTACAACCCTTTCCGACTTCATTTGTTATTTTTCATTCATTTACTGATTACTGTGAGCTATAAGACCATGAAATTGAGAAGCATGTGAAATGAACTCTGAAAAGGTTCCAAGTTGGCATGGTATCATCATTTCACCCACATAGCATGTGCAAGAAAGTACATAGGCTTACGGCAAAAACTGGATACACTTCGTGTACAAAACAAACAATCTCCTTCGAATTATCAGGGTTTCATACGGAAAATCATCTGTTATAAAGGGATTTCTTTTTTTGAACTTATTTGAACTCCATAGTTTTTCTGTGTTCAAAATGCACCATTCAAAGCACATCATCAATTTACAACCCTTTCCGGCGTCATTTATTATTTTTCATTCATTTACTGATGATTTTGAGCTATAAGACCATGAAATTGAAAAGCATGTGAAATGAACTCTCAAAAGGTTCCAAGTTGGTATGATATCATCATTTCACCCACATAGCATGTGCAAGAAAGTACAGAGGCTTACGGCAAAAACTAGATGCACTTCGTGTACAAAACAAACAATCTCCTTCGAAGTAGCAATGTTTCATACGGAAACTCGTCTGTTATAAAGGGATTTCATTTTTATGAACTTATTTGAACTCCGTAGTTTTTCTGTGTTCAAAATGCACCATTCAAAGCCACATCATAAATTTACAACCCTTTCCGACTTCATTTGTTATTTTCCATGCATTTGCTGATTATTTTGAGCTATAAGACCATGAAATTGAAAAACATTTGAAATGAACTCTCAAAATGTTCCAAGTTGGCATGGTATCATCATTTCACCCACATAGCATGTGCAAGAAAGTACAGAGGCTTACGACAAAAACTGGATGCACTTCGTGTACAAAACAGACAATCTCTTTCGAAATATCAGGGTTTCATACGGAAACTCGTCTCTTACAAAGGGATTTCACCCACCTAGCATGTGCAACATATAGCTCTCTGGAGCATCTAATTAATTCATACATCGAAATTATGAAAAACATTTATATGCAAAAACAAATGCGATCATAATCACAACCAAGGTAACAACTGATCCAACTGCATAATGATACCAAGCCTCGGTATGAATGGCATATTTTCTAATATTTCTAATCTTCAACCGCATTGCATCCATCTTGATCTTGTGATCACCGACGACATCCGCAACATGCAACTCCAATATCATCTTCTCCTCCTCAATTTTTCTTATTTTTTCCTTCAAGTAATTGTTTTCTTTTTCAACAAAATTTAACCTCTCGACAATAGGGTCAGTTGGAATTTCCGGTTCAACCACCTCCTAGATAAATAAAATATATGTCACGTTGGTCGGCATAATTGTCATAAACAATAAATGAACCAAATAGTTATCAAAAGATAATATATATACCACATCCGAATCATAGACAGGACGAGGGCCAGCGGGGGCGGATACAAAACCATCACACCGTATAATAACAAGAAATAATAAAAGTAAGAAAATTAGACAAGTATCTATCTGAAGTAAGAATTTTTTTTCTTTCAGAAAGAAGATAAGAACAAGAGGCTCACCACGGTGGTGCCGGCGGCGAGATCGGCGCGAGCGATCGACGGCGGTGAAGATGGGGACAGGACGTGACGGACCGCTAAACCTAGATAAATCTCGGGGAAAATGGAGCTCGGAGGTCGAGTTTCGAGAGGAGAACGATTAACTAGCGTGGCTCGGACATTTCATCGAACACCTCATGTGCATAGGAGGTGAGCTAGAGCACCCAAGTGCCCTCCCCTCGCCGGCCAGAAAAAACAGAGTGCTCTGCCGCGGCGATGGGTATATATAGGCAACTTATTTTTCCCGGTTCGTGGCATGAACCGAGACTAAATCCCTCCCTTCTATACCGGTTCGTGGCACGAACCGGTACCAATGGCTGTGGGCCAGGAGCGTGGACCATTGGTCCCAGATCTTGCCTAGAACCGGGACAAATGGATCCAGACGAACCGAGACCAATGCCCACGAGGCCCCGGCCGCCCCCCTGTGCTCATGAATCGGGTCTAATGCCCCCCCATTGGTCCCGGTTCATGAAGAACTGGGACTAATGGGCTGGCCAGGCCCGAACCAAAGCCCTGTTTTACTAGTGCTGCGACCTCGGCTGGATTGGCGCCACCGGATCCTCGGCGCATGGTGGATCAGGTGCGGGCCGGTGCCCTCGGCCGTGTGGACGGTGAGTTATCCGGTGGATGCGAGCCAGGGCGTGGCGGTGGCGGCTTTGGCTTCGCGGCTTCAGATCTGGCCGCCTTCCATCCTCTGCTGAGGATTCGGCCAGTCCTTCCCCCCAGACCTGGCATGCTCCGTCCTGGACGTCGGTTCTCCGTCGGGTGGGAGTGGTGACGGGAATATTGCCAGGATAAATCCCAGCCAGCCCTGCTGGCTGTGACGGCGGCGACGCCCGTGAGCTCCACGCACCTCCTTGGGGGCGTCTGTCAGGTGTTGGGCGGCGGCGACACCCTTGGCGCCGTATCCTTCGTGAAGGCGCTGCTTTGGGAGCAAGGTGGGAAGTTGTACTTCGATGTGTTGTGTGTGGTGGGTGTCGACGGCAGCAACATAAACTGCAGCGGTGGTGGTGTGCCCTTGGTCCATGCCATGTTTGTGTGCTCACCCTGTGGTTGTGGTGAGCCTACTCCAGTGCACGTGGCTACTGGAGAGGAGGGGATAGTGATTCCCCTCGGCAGTGTCACTCTAGCGAGCCGGTTGTGCAAAAGCTCCTCATTTTGATATTGGCCCTGGCTGCTGCTCCTTAGTTCATTCTGGCAGCTCTCCTCTTGCATGCACGGGTCCTTGGTTTTTGGTGATGTTCTGCTCTAGGTGAGAAGTCGACGGCAGGTCGGGTCTGCCTGGTCCCCACAATGTGGATGCCATCGGTGCCACTCACCCAGGTTTTAGGGTGAACGTGTTCATTCGTCGACGGTGCGGTGCCTTTTGAGCCAAGTGAGGAGGCAGGGGCCTTTTTCGATGATGGATCTAGATGGTGGTGTTTTCCGTCTGGGTCCCAGGTGTTGTGGGAACAGCTTCCTCTTTTGGTATCTGATCTTCCTCTCCTTCGTCGGCATCTCCCTTCTCCTAGGCTTCGTGCGTGCAAGAGGCCTTGTCATCTTCAAGCTAGGTGCTTCATGTTGATCTTTTATTTTAGTTTGTTGTATGTCTGGCATGTGAGCTGCTCCCGACACCATCGTATATTGCCGTGTTTTCTTTTTGGTTTATTTCGAGGTTGTTATCCAGAGTTTTTAATCCTGGCCGGTTGATGGCTTTGTTAATTCAAAGTCGGGCTCTTCGCGAGCCTTCGTTCCAAAAAGGTTCTGTTCAGTGGAGGAACTTGGGAGCAACGCAAGGTGTTTTAAAGAAAGTAGCCGTCTCGGTCGAGATGATGCAACCGATGCAGTCGTATACTAACAAAAAAAATTATTGAAACCATATTAAAATTTGCGCTTCGCCGTCGCATGTGCGCTGCGTGGAGGCTCGTACCAGTGATTGTTTTTAAGATTCGTGCTTTTCCTTCAGTTTTCCACTTAGTTTCCTTTGTAAGAAGGGTCTGCTAGATATTTCCCTGAAGGATTAAAAAATATTGTAGGATTTAAGAAATATTTAGAATTGTTCTATATATTTTTTTAAATGAATGGACATTTTAAAAAAATTCCAAACTTTCGTGAATCTACAAACATTGTTTTTCAAATTCAAACATTTTTTATTTTTTGGAAAAAGGTTTGAACATTTTTGTAAAAGAATAATTATACAAGAGCACAAGAAAAAACCAAAATTAAACCTATAAAAACCAAGAGAGAAAACAATAGAAAACCTGAAAAGGAACTTCATAGAAACCTTTGTAAAACTGGACAAACCATCCACAAAGCCTTCCCCAAAACCGTGAAAACAGGAAATGCCTTTTGGTCCAGCCAACTTCACTTGGTGCTATTTGGCCAGCCCAACTTCACTCGATGTGTGTGTTACACCGACATCTTATCGCCAAGATCGACAAATCGGATTCACCATTTTTCATCTCAACGTCCGTAAAGTCTAAAGATGTACTCCACGACATTTTTTGGGCTACCCCGAGTAAAAGAAAGTGACAAAAACACAACAGTTTTCAATAAAGTATCCTTATTAAGAAATTAAATATAATCAAGTGGTATATAGCATAATGAACATACTCTCGGCATCTACATACCTAAATCTAATGTAGAGTGGGTGAAAGTTTATCCAAAGACTTTGATGCCACCCACGTGGGGTTAAACATCATTTGTCGGCTGCTCCAACCGTATACACACCCCTTAAAACAATAGAGTAGTTTATCATCTTGGGCTACCTAAAGTGTTGCCACCAAAAAAAATGGAGTAATTTTTCATCTTATGGATTGGAATATATAGGACAAATGTTTCCGACCACCCAGTGATAGTTACCTTCATGCTTGTTTGGTATGTTAAATGTAGTATCCGTCAAAACCGAGATTATGTACGTATAGTATGTAGCATATAAGAATATCTGGGTAGTATATATCCTACGCTTTAGGTAGTATGTACTCCTTTTTTAGTATATTGTTTTACACGTAAAATTTGAAGGTATTCAAAATATACAAAAAAAATCTATGGATTCACATGCAATTTTTTCGTATAGTTTGCTTTCAAAATTTTAGATATACTATCTGAACATACTTAGAATGATAAACTAGTATATATACTATCGCATGATAGTATATAAAACATGATGTACTAGATGACGACGACTGACTCGGAGATGGACCTGTCACCGTGGAGTAGCACGGAGACCAGTTTGTGGACAGGGTTGTGGGTGAGCAGCAGCTGGTAAGGTATTCCCTTGAGCCTCAGGGCCACCTCCGGACGGTGGCCGTACATGCTACCGAAAGCGCTCAAAACCTTCACCGTCTCACTCATTTTTGCTTCCAAATTCCGTGACTGCTTGCTGATATGAACGGGTCTGGGGATGCTTTGTTGCCGTATCTTCTCTTGAAAGCAGGGCCATCTCTAGGAATTCGGGGGCCCGGTGCGAAATACAAAATGGGCCCCAAAATTTTAGAAAAGAACGTGTAACTAAAATCTAATATAGCGAAGCATACTCACAAAAATGTATAATTTCAAATGAGTGTTATAACGTATACGATTTATAAATTTATTAGAAACTAATGATATATGAGTGAAGGAAGTACTAAAGCAATAAATTAACCTCATCTTCTTACAAAAACGATGATCCGTCTTGTATTTCTTGAAATGAAGATTTCAGTTATATCTTCGTAACTAATTTTCATCAGGATATCATTTTCCACCATTATTGTGATTAATACATTCGGTCTTTCTTGAAATGAAATATGCTAGTATAGCTAGCTAACACACAAGTATTAAGAATTAATACTAGAATTAAAAATTGGATTACAGGCAGTATATGGCATTAATCCTATTAATTTGATTAGAACCAAGTACAAACCTAACTGAGTGGTACTACTATACTGGAAGTACCTAATTTGATTACAGGCGGTGAAGGGATTGCGTTTGATTTGGCTTGAAACTACCGAAAGAATCAGCGAGAGAAAGATTGTACGAGTGTAAAATATTAACCTAACCCCCATTGATTATGATTAAAAGCGGATGATTTACGGCTTACTTGGGATATATATGGGGATGAATGGATGATGTGCTGGAGTAGCAAAGCTGGCGGTGACGGTCAGATGCACGGTGGACTCGCGAAGGCAACTGTGATCGATCTCGTCGCCGAAGCAGCCGGTGGCGCCTCGCTATTCTCTCGCTCGAAATCGTTTTTTGAGACAACGTCTCGAAGCTTTATTAATTCGTTAAAATATTTACAGGGACGGATGGTAAATTTCCGGGATGCCCTAACCAAACATGACAGCCACCACCGCTCGAAATCGTGGAGACACGAGCGCCTGGCTTAGCGAGTAGGCCTGCCTTGTTTTGTTTATCTGAATTTCTCCAACCAGGCCCAAACAGAGTGTTCTACCGGTACTGGGCTAATTGGGCCCCTACTCTTTTTATCGGAACGACCGGCCACAGTAGTTTTCTCCCGGTCGTGGACCACCAAACGGCAACGCACCCAGCAACCGATCGTGAACCAGAACGGTTTTGCCGATTTTCTCTCCATCGGGGCCCCCCAATTTTGGGGGCCCTGTGCGATCGCACATCTCTCACACCCTTGTCAACGGGCCTATTGAAAGGTGAGATGTGTAAAGATGGGGGAAAGAAACTACTCAGCTGAACCTTTCCAAAGTTGAGATGCATGTGTAAAGAAACTTATCTGATCCTTACCTCAATAAACTTGTTCTTGGCTGAAAGCATTGTACAGGTTCGGTTAAATGGAATTACTTGGGAGCCACACTTGTCTTTTCAAAAGATAAGTAAGCGTCTCGAGATGACGCAAGCCATGGGACAATCATAGTATATATTCGTATATACATAATAAAAAAAAATTCTTCCGTCCCTTAACTTTTCCGATGTTATAGGAATGGCCCTTCAGCTTTAATACGAGCAAAATCTAGTCCTTTAATTGAATTTTCTTTTTTGAAACGGAGGCAAAAGATTTGCCTTATTCATTACTTAAGTAGTTTAGAGTTGCTTTTACAATGAAAAGCGAAAAGAAAGATTACAAGACCATTACTCTCCCGGCATGATTTGACACAAGTGCTTTGCACCCGCAGTTACCCATATGCTGGCCTCGTTCTAAATGTTTGAAAGCGAGATAGACGGAAGCGTCGACTCGTGACATCCACTTGGCGGTGAATGGCGCGAGGACGTCGACTCGGAAGCGTTGACTTGTGACAGAACACAAAATTTTCTTTATAAACTTAGTCAAAGTTTGTAAAGTTTGACTTTTCAAAAAACCTATATGCACTACATATGGAATGGAGGGAGTATAACTATAATCATCAATGTCGACATGTACTAACTAGTAAACCATTATTTTCCTTCAATCCACGTCGTAGTATTGAGGAATGATCTAATCATCCTGACCCGGTCCACTTGTGACTAGGTACAGGAAACTAAACTGAGCATTCAATCATTTAAGGTGAGCTCATCTTAATTATCTTATCTTGGTCACCGTTGATCTCACCAAACAGACTTGACAACTGACATCGTGCGTGGATTGACATCAAGTTTCGTCAAGGTCCTATCCAAAGAAGCATAATGCTGTTACATTGTCTTATTAATGCCATCTGTAAATGTATGATTGCTTATTAATGGATTGTATGATCGATTTCGTTATCAGTTTTTTTTAAAGAAGTGCATGTATGATCGATTCAACATCTACGTATCAAGGCCAAGTCCAACAAGTTTCCAAAGTTTTGTATAGAAAGAGATAGAAATGGCACGAGGTCTGCAACTGGAGCAAATCCATGGTCAAGTGGCCAAGTGGCACTTCCTTTTTGGCAAAACCCAAGAGGTGTATTGCTGTTACATTATCTAGAAGAAATACTCTCGAACCTAGAACTTGCTAGCTAATGGAACAAGGCACACATCTCCCACTATATAAGGCTGGCTAATGGCTACACGTATGGGGACAAGCAAGGAGCAAATCACATATTTGAGCGAGCAGAGTATATCAGGGTCGACGCCACTAAGCAAAAAATGGGAGGTACGCATCATGCTCCCTTCCCTCTCTGCCTCTCTAGTCTACTGATTCATTTTTGATCAGGTAGGGCACAAAAAAGCCGTCAGGGCTGATTGCCTGATCGTGCCGGCGTGCACGCACGGGCACACGGCGGAAATGACAGGCGTCCAAGAGCAACGGGCATCCAGATGCAGGCAATCCGGCGGCATCCTACCCTCGCCGGCTCGTCCGATTTTTGCTCGGGCCGGCAGGCGTCTAATGAGCTCGGTTTCCAAAATTCAAAGCCACTTGTTCAAGGTCTAATTGATCGCTTATTTTCTCATGTATCCTAATACATTAATTCTTCGACTGTTCAAATTGGACTCGCTCCTCTTATGTTGAACCGTAGTTGAGTTAAAGTGCTAAACTCACATCTACATGTATGGCTGCAGGTGTCACCTTCTTCTCTTATTGTTTTCATCTATCGTTTCAAAGCATCAAGGGTCAAAATCTTATCTTGTGACATGTAAGTTCTCTTATGATTTTACTATTTTCTACCCTTTTTATATCTCAGATGTTGTCACTTCGCTGTGTCAAACAATTAGCACTTCTATATCTTTAAGAATTTCAAGTTATGGTAATTCTATGAATATATGACGTTATGTTTAGTTTTGTGTTATATACTTATATCTTCTACTTCCTCCTATCAAAAAAAAAAAGAGTCGTTGCATTATTTCAGTACAATGTGTACAATATGATGCTATATATACATATAAAAAGGCTTTAGACTTGAAAAAAACAAACTTTGAAATTTTGAATACACAGTCTTCAAATCCTAGGCCTGCCCCTGCCGGTGTCCCATCTCCGGCAAGATCCGGAGTCGCCCTCACAAGGTCTCCGCCCCTCATTCTTCTCCGTGATAATCGCCCTACAAAAAATAATAATTACGGGCAACTTGAAGATAACCCACGCGTGTATATAATTAGTGTGAAGTTAAGTTTTATTTTTATATGTGCTCCTTAATTGATGATTTTGTTGTCATGGATCTGATCCAAACAAGTTCCGACACTAATTATGTTTGTGCAGCCGTGCATGGTGTGTGCCACGGAATGGTCGGGGACAACCTGCCCTCGCGGAGCGACGTGGTGCAGTTGTACAAGCCCCGCAACATCCACGCCATGCGCATCTACAACCCGGACCAGGAGGCCCTCGCGGCCCTCCGGGGAAGTGCGATCTCCCTCATCCTTGACGTCCGCGGGGTCGACGAGGTCCGGCGCCTCGCCGGCGACCCATCATATGCCGCCAGCTGGGTCCGGAGCAACGTGCAGGCCTACTACCCGGACGTCTTCATCAGGTACATCGCCGTTGGTAATGAGGTGCCCGCCGGCGACACCGGCATCATCCTCCCGGCCATGCAGAACGTGCACAACGCTTGGCGTCTGCCAACCTCTCCAGCAGCATCAAGGTGTCAACGGCGGTGAGGTTCGACGTGATCACCAACTCCTTCCCGCCTTCAAACGGCGTGTTCAGGGACCCTTCTGGCTTGGTGCCCATCGCGCGCTTCCTGGACCGCACCGGCGCCCCGTTCCTGGCCAACGTCTACCCCTACTTCGCCTACAGGGACGACCGCGGCCAGAACATCAGGCTCAACTACGCGACGTTCCAGCCCGGCACCACGGTGAGGGACAACGGCAACGGGCTGAACTATACCAGCCTCTTCGACGCGATGGTCGACTCCATCTACGCCGCGCTGGAGAAGGCCGGCACGCCCAACGTCAGAGTGGTGGTGTCGGAGAGTGGGTGGCCGTCGGCGGGCGGGTTCGGGGCATCGGTGGACAACGCGCGGAACTACAACCAGGGCCTGATTGACCACATCCGCAACGGCACGCCCAAACGGCCAGGGGCGATCGAGACGTACATATTCGCCATGTTCAACGAGAACAAGAAACCAGGGGATGAGGTCGAGAGGAACTTCGGGCTCTTCTTCCCCAACAAGCAACCTGTCTACCCGACAACCTTCCCCAATTAATAAGCCCAGTGCTTCTGAATGAATGCTCTATTTACGTTGCTGGCGTTTCATGGATGCATGCTTTGCCACTTTGAATAAAAATAGAACTGATTTTATTTTATTTTTCATTGATTTTCATGTTTCTTTTTTATTTACGAAAAGACCATACGAACATTTTTCCAAAAGCATGAATTATTTTAAAGACATAAATAATTCTTTAATAACACATGAACACTTTTATATATTAAATGTATTTTATTTTGTCTATGTTTTTAACTAATTTTAAATAAAATACTCCCTCCATTCAGAATTAGTTGTCTTTGATTTATTAGATAATACGGATGTATCTAGACATGTTTTAATGTATCTAGACATGAATTAGTTCATATATAGTGTTGGCAATAAGCCGCGGCGGTGCATCGAGCACGTTGGGCGCGTGTATGGGCGCGCGTCTGACGAGCTGGACGCGTCGGGTCTGCGGCGGGTGCGTGCGTGTGTGCGTGCGTTGTGTACACGGGCATGTCCGTGCGGGTGTGCGGGTGTCCGTGCATGTAGATAGTAGCTGTTAGGCCGGGTCGCGTGGCACGATCGAGGGCGCGGTCGCTGGTGCTCGCCGTGGGGCGCGCGTTGCGGAGCGCGACGCGGGCGCGAGCGGAGCAAGCGGAGCGCGGGCGATCGGGAGGGAGTGGAGGCATGGGTTCGAGCCCGGTGCTGGCTCAAGTATAAAGCCACGCGAGGGGGGCCTTGTAACAGCTGTGGGTTCAGCTCGAGTACGTGCTCGAGGGAAAAACTGAAGGCGTTCGTGCGCTGGTACACCACCGTGTCTATCTTCTACTCGTGCCTTCTTCTTCCTTGGTTCGGTTTGGTCGCCGGCGAGGTGACGCAGAGTGAGAGCTAGGGTAGAGGGAGAGCTAGGGCATAGCCACGGCGTTTGCTAGGGCGAGGAGAAGCGAGGCAATGGACTGGAGGTTCCAACATTTGGCATCAGAGCCTCGTGGCGATCAGGGCGCGCCGGCGATGTCCATCGTACCGTACGGTGGTGGTTCCGCGGCGCGGTGGCGCATCCAGCGCCGGTGCTCACGGGGGAGAATTACGTCACTTGGGCTATCAAGGTGGAGGCCGACCTGGACGCCGCAGGGCTGTGGGAGGCGGTGGTGCCGTCGGAGGACGCGGCGTCGGCGGTGACTCGCTAAGAAGGACAAGCCGGCGAGGGCTTATCTGCTCCGGGTGCTCGGCGACGACCTTCTGCTGCAGGTGGCCGCGAAGAAGACCACGTCGGAGATTTGGAGCAGCTTGAAGGCTCGGTTCATCGGAGCAGATCGCGTGCGCGCGGCGCGGCTAGGCACGTTGCACGGGGAGTGGGAGCTCCTGCGCATGGCGAGCGACGAGTCGCTGGACGCGTTTGCCGGGAAAATCAGCGGCATGGCGGCGCGCTACACCGGGCTTGGGGCGACGCTCGACGACGCGTCGATGATAAAGAAACTCCTGGATGCTGCTCTTCGAGGACGCGCTCAGGCGCCTGAAGGCGTTTGACGAACGGCTCCGACGACGCGGGCAGACAGGCGGCGAGAGCGCGGACGGGCAGCTCATGTTCACTGCGGCACAGTGGCGAGTACGAGAGCGACAACGTGGCGGAGCTCGGAACGACGACGACGGGGCGCGCAGCGAGGCGTCGGGCTTCAGCGGCAATAGGAAGGGCCGGTGCTACAAGTGCGGCGCGCGGGGTCACATTAAACGTGACTGGCCGCAGTGGAAGAAGGCGCCGGCGCCGGAGCGTGCACTGCTGATCGACGGCGACGTCGAGGACGGCGGGCTGCTCTGAGACGCGGCTTAGGGCGCGTGTGTTGGCAATAAGCCGCGGCGGTGCATCGAGCACGTTGGGCGCGCGTATGGGCGCGCGTCTGACAAGCTGGACACGTCGGGTCCGCGGCGGGTGCGTGCGTGTGTGCGTGCGTTGTGTACACGGGCATGTCCGTGCAGATGTGCGGGTGTTCGTGCGTGTAGGGAGTAGCTATTAGGCCGGGTCGCGTGGCACGATCGAGGGCGCGGTCGCTGGTGCTCGCCGTGGGGCGCACGCTACGGAGCGCGACGCGGGCGTGAGCGGAGCAAGCGGAGCGCGAGCAATTGGGAGGGAGTGGAGGCGTGGGTTCAAGCCCAGTGCGCTGGCTCAAGTATAAAGCCACGCGAGGGGGGCCTTGTAACAGCTGTGGGTTCAGCTCGAGTACGTGCTCGAGGAAAAAACTGAAGGCATTCGTGCGCTGGTACTCCATCGTGTCTATCTTCTCCTCGTGCCTTCTTCTTCCTTGGTTCAGTTTGGTCGCCGGCGAGGTGACGCAGAGTGAGAGCTAGGGTAGAGGGAGAGCTAGGGCATAGCCACGACGTCTGCTAGGGCGAGGAGAAGCGAGGCAAGGGGCTGGAGGTTCCAACATATAGGTGGGTCTATTTTGATAACACCTCTTAAGAGTCTTATTCTGATAATAGCGAGCTTATTGTGCTAACAGCCGACGCCCACCCACGAAAGCTATAAACTAATAACACCCCCACCTCCCCCACCTTATCCTCGCGTCACTACCCACCTCTCTCTCTCTTGTCCCTGTGCTCCTCCCTCCAATCCCCACGATCTCCCCTTCTCAGCCCCGCCCGCTCCATCTCTCTCCCAGCACCACCGCACGACCACCCCGACCACTTCGTGTCGCGTGGCGGCGCCCACCCCCTACCACCTCGCACCCTCGTTGTGGCGCCCCCACCACGCGGCGGCGCGCCCACCCCGACCACCTCCCACCACGCGCCGGTGCGCCCACCCCGACCACCTCCCACCACGCCCCACCCGACCACTTCCCACCACGCGCCGGCGCCCTCGCCCCCCGTCGCGGCCTGCGCCCCACCCCTGACTAACCGCTGCTGGTGCACCTCGCCACGACCCCGCCGCGTGTCCCTAGCATTGGATCTGGCCAAGCCGTGCCGCAATCGAGCAGCAGAAGGCCGAAACGAGCACGTTGATGTCCCCCACGAGCTCGGCTCCCTTGTCGCGCCCGTACCTGCGCCTCCCTCCTCCGACCACGGGCTAGGGCGCCGCCGTCCAGCGCGGGATCCCGACGGCTCTGTTCTCCCACCGCTGCCCCGCTGTTCTCCCATCCGGTGGCTTATCAGTCGACAGCATGCCGGATCCATGTCTCTGGCCCTCCCCCAAGTTCTCCCACATCGGCGGCAGGAGGCAAGTGCAGCCGCGCCCCATCCCGTGCGGCCAGCATGCTGACACCCACGGCATGCAGTGCGGGCTCCGATGCCGTGCAGTTCTTCGTGTTGTTTATAGGCTATTTTAGTAGTTTGTGTGGGTTTGCCGGAGTCTAGATCAGCCGCCACAGCCTACTTTGCTCGCCAGCGCCATGCGCCACTGCTGGCTGCAAGCGCGTAGTCCTCGCTCGGGCTAGATCCAGGGTGGCTCAGTTGGCGCGCAAGTGCAGTTCTTTTTCTTTTGAGTGGACTTGTGTGTGCTGTGTTGTGTGTTGGACTAGATGCAGTATGGACGGTGACGCCGTGCAGCTCATTGGTGGCGTACGTGTGATTCTACAACTAGAGCTAGCATCGTGCAGTTCGATAGCCCCCTGATGCATCTTATTTTGCAATTCTTTTGTTGTGTTCCGTGATCTCTGTGTGCTATTAAAAACTTGGGTGTGTTTTGGAGCAGTTCGCTAGTCTCCCGTCTGCAGTGCAGTACCCATGTCTTGAATAATTTTGTTTGAAGAGATAAGTGTAGTAGCTCATTAGCCCTATTGCATGAAGTGCAATTTGTTTCGTGTGTCTCAACCGACTAGAACAACAATTGCAGTGCGTTTTGTCCTTCGATGTGGTTCACTTTTGAGAGTGATGCCATTCACTTGCACCCAACATGAAAGTGTGAAAATTTAACGCAACAACAAAGATAGTAATAAGGTTCATTTTGATATATGTCGCGGTTCACTTGCCTCCTCTCTGCGGTACACTCTCGTTCACAAAAAAATTGAAAGAAAGGACAACAAAAACTCGTCTGAGAAAAGTTTATGTTCGACAAAAAAAATCATGAACTTCACTTGACCGTCTGATGCAGTGCAGGTTTTAATCTAAAGAAGTGCGGTTTGCTACCTCGTTTAGTAAAATTTATGACCCACAAAAAAGAAATGATGCAGTGCACTTGTCCGTTTGATGAAGTGTTGTTTTTAGTCCAAAGCAGTGCGGTTTGTTGTTTGATGCAGTACAAACGACGATTTTGGTGTCGCGAAAAAACAGAGTGTCCGCATTTTGTTAAAATTAAAAGTGCTCTTAAACCGTAAAGAATCACAGAGAGTGTTCTACATGAAGAAGTTGCGCCTCATTGATATCTTTCAAACAACGTGTAAATTGAATCATTTCGACCAATGGTTTGTAAAAATTTCGCGAAAAACGGCCGCTGCCTCTCATCGTCAGCTGCATGATTTTTAAAATTAACTAAAAACCGTATGGAATCTCAAAAACATTTCAACGTACGAAAGTTGCGCCTCGTCCGTAGCTTTCCAACGGCATATCACACGCCTCATTTTGACAAACGTTTTTAAAACTGAAGCGAAAACAGTACAAAAATTGCAAAAATTTGAAAAAACAGAATTCCGCGATTTACTAAATTTAAAACTGCTTTTAAACTGTAACGAATTAGAGAAAATAATAGATATGAAAACGATGCGGCTTGACGATATCTTTCCAACACCGTATCGTTTGTTTCATTCCGATGCGTGGTTTAGAAAAAATAGCGAAAATACGCTCGCTGCATCCCATCATGCGTGCACTGTTTTTTAAAACTGCTCTTAAACCGCGATGAATCTCGAAAAGTGTTCTACATGAAGAGGCTGCGCATTTGCCATAGCTATCCAACGATATATTATATGTCTCGTTCCGGCAAACGGTTTAAAAACTGCATCGAAAACAATGCCGAAAAAATGCATGCAATTTTTTCTGGTGACATTGCAGTGCTCGTTTGATAGGGATGCAATGCCCTCCATTGAGCGTGCAGTGCGAAAATGTTATCAGAATAACTATTCCGCTAATATTAGCAGAATAGACCGGCTATATATATAGACAAATGTAAGATAACTAATTTGGGACGGAGGTAATACTCCCTCCGTCTGGAAATACTTGTCATCAAAATAAATAAAAGGGGATGTATCTAGATGTATTTTAGTTCTAGATACATTTCTTTTTGTCCATTTTGATGACAAGTATTTTCGGACAGAGGGAGTATGTCTTAAACTGGTCAGAAAATCCAGGTTACTGGTTTTCTGCTAGACCCAGGAGTTTCGTTCAACCATTGCTTTTAGGAGCGCCTTTTTTATTTTGATGCAAGAGGTGCGGCACGTGGGATATGTTGGGCCATCCAATGTGCCCGTTTTAGTGACAATTCATCAACGCGTAGAATACGAGTAGGGCTGGAAAAAAAGCTCGAAACTCGCGAGCTAAACGAGTAGCTCGTGACTCGGCTCGAATCGAGTCGAACTCGAAGAATAACGAGTCGAGCCGATCTTTAGTTTAAGATCGTTTATAGACCAAGTTAAACGAGCCAATCTCACGAGTACTCGTGTAACTTGTTAGGCTCGGTACAAAAGATCAGCCACTCCCAATACAGAAAAAGATCAGCCACTCAGCACCCTATGTCCCAGGCGCATAACACAAGGCCTAGCCGTTGAAGGCCCAACCGCCTAGGAGACTCATGCGTTACAAGGAAATCACTATTGTTTAGTGATATATATGTTTAATATATACATAATCATTTTATAATATATGAGGGTTTTATGTTCATATCTTTAACGAGCTTAACAAGCTAAACGAGCCAGCTCGCGAGTTATACGAGTCGAGCCAATCTTGAATTTGAGCTCGTTATAATAACGAGTCGAGTCGAGCTAGCTCGTTAACGAAACGAGCTCTAGCGAGTCGAGCCGAGCTGGCTCGACTCCGCTCGAATTCCAGCCCTAAATACGAGGACCCATATACTGATTCCGCTCCATAGGATGAAAATTTACTCCACTATTTTAGGTGGAAGCACTTTTTGGTAGCCCAAGATAATAAATTACTCCACTATTATAAGGTGGTGTTCTCTCCAAAAAAAAGAGATAAGATGGTGTATACACAGTTGGCGAAACTAGTCAAGGATGTTCTAACCCCTTTGGGTGGCATCGTAGTCTTTGGATAGGTTTTCACCCACTCGGCATTAGCCTGTTGGCATCTTTTTATAGAAGAAAACTCCGTGAGCACCAAGCGCTCGAGCCGAGACTCGAATACTGGTGGGTTTGGTTGTGAACTCCCGCGCCTTGTCAACTGAGCTACGCAATGTTCTCCTGCATTAGGTTTAGGTATACAGATATAAAGAGTATGTTGACTATACTATATACCCCTTGCTTATATTTTAATTTAACAATAAGTGTCCTTTATTGAAATATACTATGTTTTTAGTTTTTTCTACATGGGGTAGGCCAAAGTGTTGAGCAGTCCATTTCGAGACTTGACGGATGAAAAATAGTGAATCCCACTTGTCGCACTTTGCGATAGGCTAGCCCAAATAGCACCGACAGAAGTTAGGCCGGCCCAACATTCATTTCCTGTTTTCACGGTTTCGCGAAGGCTTTCTGGATGGTTTGTCGAGTTTTGCAAAGGTTTCTAGTAAATTCTTGTTTGGGTTTTCAATTTTTTTATTTCTTGGTTTTTACAAGTTTAATTTTTCCATTTTTTACTTGGTTTGTGTATTTTATGTTTTTGTTTTTTTAAATGTTTCTGGAATTTGTGATCACTATTTTCACAAAAACTTATGTAAAAAATTTAAAAATGTTACAAGAGTTTTTTTTTTAAATGGTTGGCTCCCGAGTAACTCCGTTGAACCGAACCTTTATATATAATGGGCTTGATTATCCCATGGCTTGCATCATCTCGAGGCGCTTACTTTAAAAAAAAATTACATGTGTGGCTCCCGAGTAAGTCCATCGGACCGAATCTGTACAGATGCTTTCAGCCAAACAAGTTTATTGGGTTGAGGATGAGATAAGTTTCTTTAAACATCCCAACTATTGAAGGAATCAACTCAGTAGTTTATCTCCCCCGCACCGTGACTCCAATCAAGGAGTGAAGAGCTCAGTCTTTCAAGTGTCAAGAGAACATACAGCAACACAACAATAGCTAAGTGGCCAGTGGCATCACTATAGGTACCACCCGTTTCATACCGGCATTCATTGGCTTTGAGTTTCAGGTCCGGAATTTGGAAGGAAAAATGGGTGAGCCGGTTAAGGTGATGAGCACTTTCGGCACCATATACGGCCATCGTCCAGAGGTGGCCCTGAGCATCAAGGGCATATCTTATGAGCTGCGCCTCGAAGACCTTCCCAACAACAAGAGCGAGCTGCTGCTGACGTGCAACCCCGGCCGTCCACAAACTGGTCCCCGTGCTCCTTCATGGCGACAGATCCATCTGCGAGTCGCTCATCATCGTCGAGTACATCGACGAGGCCTTCGAGGGGCCGCCGCTGCTGCCGGCCGACCCCTATGAGAGGGCCACGGCCCGCTTCTGGGCGCAGTTCATCGACCAAAAGGTGCCATCTCTTGTGAACTTCTTAACAATATGTTTCTGTCCTGAACGCTATACTGCAGTTTGCTAGGCCGTTCTGGATGTCGATATGTATGGCCGATGGTGACAAGGAGGAGGAGGAGGACTTCTTGAAGGTAGCCAAGGAGAATCTCCTGCTTCTCGAGGGACAGCTTAAGGGGAAGAGGTTTTTTGGAGGGGACTCCATTGGCCTCGTGGACATAGCTGCCAGTGGATTAGCTCGCTGGCTCGAAGCCTTCGAGGAGATCTCCGGAGTGGATCTGCTCACCAATGAGGAGTTCCCTGTTCTGCACCGATGGGCGAAAGCATATGCCGGCGACGAGCGTGCTAAGGAGTGCCTGCCGAACATGGATGAACTGGTTTCCAAGTTCACTGCAGTGAGGAAGAAGTTTCAAGCAATGGCAGAGGTTCCGAAGTGATCCAGCGTTATCACTGTGAGGATATCATGGGGTTATAACATAAATCAATCGTATGGACTTAATGATCATGGTTTCCTGGGAAAAGGAACAAGCTACTTAAGTGCTGTGCCGGGTTTCTATGGAGTACTACTACTGTGTAATTCCCATTTAGTTGTAACTTGTCTTGCTTTCTCAGATACAGAAATCTGTAAAGACATGGCAGATTGTATTTCTTTTCCAATGCGGAGTGCAGCCACCATTACTAGCAGATTGAAACTGATGCTCTGGTTTTAGATTGTTGTTCACTTATTTATGACCACGAGTTTGTATGTTTCTTTTTTCATTTGGGATGTTATTATGTGAAGCTGTATGTAATTTGGAACTGCTGCACAATCTGATTGTGTTGAGAAAATATCAATATTATGATACTCTAAATGTATGGTCCATCTATATGACCCGATTCACTGGTTGGTGTTATATGGTACTCTGTTATGTTTTGAGGAACTTATATATTGAGGGATTAGTAATATAGAAGACGCGATGGTGGCCTTCCCTCAAAAAACAAAAACATAGAAGACGCGAGTTGAATGATTCCTAGTGGTAAAATTGTACATGTCTTTTTTGTCTTGGTATGTTACAGTAGTCTTTTTAGAAAATCATGACTGGAGTACTGAACCATAACCTCTTTCGAAAATGGTTCCGATATATGTGAAGCTCCGATATTTTACACGTCACAGCACAGAAATGTTAATGTGGTTGATGGCTTAGACTTTGACCCCATTTGCAAGAAATTATAGGATTAAAAGAAGCAAAAGCTTGTTTCTTTGAACTCGTCAACATACAATGACACGTACGCCAAACAGAGTTACCATCGATTAATAAAAAATTGATTGAAACTGATGCTCTGAATTTAGAGTTTTTGGTCACTTGGTTATGAAGAAGAGTTTATGTGTTTCTGCTTGTACTTTGTGAAGCACCACCAGCATCATTAGAATCTGTTTTATAATATGATTATCTATATCTATCTATATCAATATAAAAAGACCCAAAGTGGTAGATCCAACTAATCTTGGTCATCAGTTCATGTCAATCAAACGACCAAGATTGCTTCAATGACGAGCATTGAATATTTTTAACGTGCAATAAATATTGTTCCAAATATCAATATCAGCTGTAATCACATAATTATTGTGCAATTAATATGTTTCTTGATATCGCTGTGCAACTAATATTCTACCAAATATCTTTAAAATGTACATTCTATGAAATATGAAAATGCGTTGCACGTACACATTTACTAATTCTGACAAAAGTTATCATACTCTAGAATGAATATTGGCTTTCTATTTGACTTGATCCAATGGTTGGTGTTATAGGGTAACTATTTTGTTTTTGAGTGGGCACTAATATAGTAGAAGAGACAGGGAGTCCCATTTAGGGGTAGATGTTCAAGAACCTGTTGTTGAAGAGTGGCCACGCCCACGCCCAAGCTAAATGGACCACACTTAGTGTGGCCCACGAAAAACACTACAATTATTCTCTTTTTCATAAAACTTGAAAAAACTCCTAAAAAGGTTAAACATATTTATACTATTAATTTGTATATAACTAACTACAAAAGGGTAAAATATCTGTGTGCCATCAAGTATATTCCCAAATATTTGAGAAAGTGTTCATGTATAGTTTATAATGTTTATGTAACTCGAAATTATTGCTCACATATTTTGAGAAAAATAGTATTTGTAAGTTGTAACTAAAAAATTGTTCACATATTTTCAAAATAAGTGTTCAAGCATTTTGAATACAATATGCGACAAAAAAGTTGTTCAGATATTTTTTTAAACATCATGTATTAACTATTGTTCATGTATTCTTTTTAATGTTAATGTAACTAAAAAGTGTGCGTGCATTAAAAATGTGCATGAAGTAAAAAAGTTTTAAAATATTTAAAAATATATTCATGAGAATTAAAAAGTTGTTCATACATTTACAGTTTCCATAAATGTGTATGTAATTTTTAAAAATGGTTTATGTATCTTAAAACAGATTTATGTATTTGTAAAAAGCAAATCTTCAAAAAAGAAACAGAAAAGGAAGGAAATAAAAAAGTTAAGAATACGAAAAGGAAAACAGAAGCAACATGACTGGATGCATCTAGAGAGTTACGTTCTGTAATCTAATGATTCGATTAATAAGCACGAGCGCATCTAGAGAGTTGTGCAACAAGAGCCTGCTCACATGCAACTCCATCCACAAACTGGCCATCATCGAGTACATGGACGAAGCCTTAGAGGGGCCGTTGTTGCCACTGTTTATCTTTTGGTCAAAGTTTAGCGTGATTTGACCCCACTTTGAAAGTTTAGCATGATTTGATCATTTTGGGTACCGCCGGTTACGCCGACGGTAGGGTTTCATCAAGTACTGCCGAGACGTCCGCTCTGTGTTGACATGGCAAAGTGCCTACCGCTATGGTCAACGCGGATAGCTGATTGGATATCTTTTTTTTTTAAAAGGGAATAACCAGGCCTTTGCATCACAAGATGCACACAACCATGTAGTAGCCTATTAATATCTTAATGACCATTTGTGACCTGCAAAAAAATAAGATGAGAATGCTGCATTATTAAGTTTCAATTGACCACATTATTTTAACAGATACATATGTGTGTGATTTTTTTCACAACTTTTAAGAACTTACAAATATTTTCATTTAAGAACTTACAAATATATATTTTTTGTTAAAATTTAGGAAGCAGATTCTTGTATACATAGTTTTGTTTTCAAAAATCCTCTCCAAGTTGTTCCTTGTCTTTATTTTTGTCTATAACAAACTTAAAATGGACATTTGCTTATAGTACAAAAAAAATCACTTGCTTCTTAACCGTGTAGCATTGTAATTTTTTATATATAGGTAATCTACTACCTCTGATCCATAATTAGTGTTCTGGTTTTGAACTAAGGTTGAACTAAACTTAGTTCAAAATTGTGACACTTATTTTGGATCGGAGGGAGTACTATTAATTACATGACAAAAACATATTTTTTCTTTTATGAAATTGATGAATAAAAGATGAGGGTCACCACATGCTTGGTCATTGGATGGTGTATTAGTCACCCGTTGAAGGAATTTTAGGGGTGGTTATATTGTATTTATTTTGTCATAACCTACACACAATGCTTAATTGAACTGGAGAAACATTTACATTATTTCTA
>NC_041385.1:837850793-837851697 GCF_002162155.2 Triticum dicoccoides
AAGATGTGGACTAGTTAGACCTTAGGATGTCGTGGTTAGACTTTAGAGTATACTAAGTTTTTCAGTGGTCTGGTGTATACATCTGCATGAAAATGTAGAGGCGAAGTGCACATGCGTGCTAATTTAATCTTGTTTTTGGATGGACCCATTTTTGTCAAGATTGGTGTATAGTACTTCTGTAATATAATTATTCAGTATATACACATTTTACCATTCTTGTTCTTAAATTTTCTATTGAGATTTGGCACCATACTTGTACTACAATACTCCCTTCACACCAACTATATAAACTGTTATACGTATAATAATTACCTTGAGATACTTCTTTTTAAACGCAACACTACACACTTATCTTAATAAAATCACTGTATATTCTGTTGTTTAGAGAAAGGAAGTATATACCTTTGGACTTCCAAACAATTTTTTTTTTGCATGGAACTGCCAAACAGTACACTCTTTTGCGACTAAATAGTACTATTCCTCTTCCCTAGAAGAAAAGCAGTACGCAGTATGTACTCTTAAATAAAAACTTGTATAGTATATATGCCCAAACTTGGCCAGCAGTATATACCCGAACAATATATATGCCTCAACTTGACAAGCAGTATATACCCCTTTTATAAAAAAATGTATATACCTCAGTGATTGTAATATTATATACCCGTAACCTGGC
Source organism: Triticum dicoccoides (assembly GCF_002162155.2). Lineage (NCBI taxonomy): Eukaryota > Viridiplantae > Streptophyta > Magnoliopsida > Poales > Poaceae > Triticum > Triticum dicoccoides. Next base: position 837,851,467 of record NC_041385.1, read on the forward strand.
AACTAGTATATACATCATAAAATAATATACCACCCCGGTTACACTGAAAAAACCAAGAAAGAATAGCTTACGTTTTGAATGAGTGGCACGGCTGGTTGGAGTAGTTACGAGTAAATAGGAAACTAATTAGTTTTTTTTAAGTAGCATGGCTGGTTTGTTCCAACTTGGATGCGTCCCTAGATCTCTCAACTAACCCGATCCAATAAGAGTAGGAGTACATACATCCGGGAG
>NC_041385.1:837851871-837855798 GCF_002162155.2 Triticum dicoccoides
ATATATATTTCATCGTGGCATTTGTGGTGTCTATAAAAACATGTATTATTTGCAATAGCATAATATGATTGAATATGTATATATTATTCAAATAGTTTTGACACACTAAATATGATGACCTCGCATTTGGAGGGTCACCCTCCTAGTTCTCTCATTTAAACAACACCTTCATACTACCTCACACTCACTCTTCACCTTATTTATTACAATTGACTGCCACATCATTAAAAGGGCTAACGATGCATGTAAGGCTACTCATAGTGTAGTATATATGATACTCGCTTTATAGTGCATATATAGTATCATAGATTATCCTCTTTATTATCATGCATGACACAAAGTAGCATAACACTTATTATGATATGGTATCTACCTATGTTACTCTAACCCTCTCTCTCTTTTAATTCTCTGTCATATCAACGTGTTTACTATTCCCTAGTGTATGATACCGGCTCTTATACCTCCACTATGGCCAGCCTAAGCCCTACTAATGCAGGTGAGTTAGTGATTTTCTTGCAATTCATCGCCTGCAGAACAAAGATTGTGTTCTTGGCTGCCAGTGAGGCATCCGCAATCGGCCGCTTGCCCTATTCCTTAATCAACCCTGTCTCGGGGATTTTGGCCCATGCCTTCTTCTAATCCGCGCTGATCAACATGCAGAAAATTCCACCAAGCGTTGAAGGAGCTTGATCGCCCCGGTGGAGACATGGCCATCGGCGCTCCACGTTGCCAGCACCTTGTTGCGGATACAAACACAAACTACAAATCATTAGGGGGCAAACATAATTAGTTTGCTACTTTACATTAAACTTTGAAGGATATATGTGCAGTTTTCTCAATCTTGGAGGGGTCCATGCCCCCCTCTACCCTTAGCTTCTTCACAGTGGAAGAGGGGGTGAGTAGAGTACACATCATCGAGCATCGATCAATGTGAGATACCAACAAGCTAGGGATCGTCCTATCTCCTCCTTAATAAGAATGCTTTGGAGGTTTCGTAATATACTAGCAGGCGAAGGTGCGGTGTCATGCCGCGCTCGTGTTTAAGCTTGTCGTTGGCTTATTTGGTTGTTGTTTTTGTTTAATATTCTGAGCAGAGGTCACGTGGAAGGGGAGCTGCGTACATGGTAAAGTCTAATTTGTGGACATTCCGATGAAAAGGTAGCGGGATACACTGTCAGCTTGGACGCGGCTGCTATGTTTGTTTGAAAGTCCAGATAAGGGCGGCACGTAGCATTTTCTTATCGTTGCTATCAAAGAGCAGTCTATGTATTTATGCCTTAGATTCATGGCTTTAGTTTTTTTTCAGCATCGGAGGAGCTTTATCGCCCCGGTGGAAACATAGCCGTCAGCGCTCCATGCTGCCAGTGATGGAGAAAACCACGTTAGGTGACGTCCAGTACAATACTAACTAGTCAGGTGACTCGGTTAGTTAGTTAGTGCATGGATGAGTTAGTTGATGTAGTCACGCATGGAGTTTGTTAGCTAGTCATGTGCATGTGCATGCTGGCCGTTGAGTGGACGATGCGCAAGTAGTGGACGTGTGCGTGTAGTCAGGGATTAGCTAGTGCATTGGTTAGTTGATTAGGTGTGTGCGTGATGGCCGAGTCTTGTGCATCGTGGAGAGATTCCAGGGGTGCATGGCCTTGCCGTAAGTTGAGGACCAGGATGTGTGTGAGTCATTATCTTGTACTGCCTATTTAAGTCAAGAAAAGGAATGAGAAAAGTGGCCGAGAGGGGTGGGCAAAAATGTAGTGTTTGTGTGACCAAAGAGGAGAGCTCTTGGCAAAGCTGGTGCTGGTGTCTTCCTTGGCGTGTGTGTGTGTTCTTGAGAGAAACTACAAGCGAGAGTTTTGTGAGCAAGAAGAAGAGCGGCGCGGCGAGAAGGCGGCGCCAACAGCCAGTACCTTGTTGAGGACCATCGCGGAGCACTGAGACTCGCACAAGATGAGGACCATCATTGCTAGCGGCTTTCGTACCTTGTCTTCGGCGATGGTTCGACTAACCTTGACCCTGCTAGGGACAAGACAACGTGGCGTGCTGCACAGCGGCCTTGCCGACGGTGATCTTCACCATGTCACTACTAGGAAAAGGGCTATAGATGACATGAGCACTAATGGCACACCAGACATGTGGTGCGTCATTACTATATACTAATGGCGCACCATGTGTTGGTGCGTCATTAGTGTCCAAATACTAATGGCGCACCACATCCACGGTGCGCCACTAGTAATTTTTTTTCAAAACTAGTAATGGCGCATCAGGGGATAGTGCGTCATTATTAGTTAAACTAGTAATGGCGCACCACATCCACAGTGCGCCACTAATATATTTTTTTCAAAAAAAAATTCAATTTTTTTCAGAACTAGTAATGGCGCACCAGGGGATAGTGCTCCATTACTAGTTAAACTAGTAATGGCGCACCACATCCACGGTGCGCCACTAGTATTTTTTTTATTTTTTTCAAAACTAGTAATGGCGCACCGTATGTGTGGTGCGCCATTACTAGTTGAACTGTCAAAAAAAAGATTGAAATGTCAAAAAAATAAAAAAAATAAGTTTCCCATGCGAATGTGGTCTAGTTGTTGGGAAAATTTACAAATATGAATTTCGACTTTATTTGCAAAATCTCTCTAGAATTTGTAAAATGGGCATAACTTTTGCATACGATCTCGGATTAAAAAGTTTCTATATGAAAAATCATCTACTCGAAAAGTTACATCCGAATTTAACCGGGGGAACCCCGTTAAACATTTTCAAAATCCTCAAAAACCTAACAGAAAAAAGTTACGGGGCTTTCAAGATATAGAGGCAAAAAAATTCAAAAAAAATTCAAACTCACTAGTGGCGTACCGTTTGCTAGGTGCGCCACCAGTAACAGAAAAAAATGGTTTTGAATTTTTTTTGGAATCTTTTTTCAAAAATAATACGTAATATGACCGGGAAATTTGAAATATTTTTCAAAATTTCATCATACTCATGAACATGAACAAAGTCCTAGACATCAACAAGGTTTAATAGAATTGATATGATAAATATATCAACAAGTGCCTGTTAAGTGAGGTGGTGCTGGGGTTGGATAGACTGCGAAGTTAAGCATGCTCGGGCTGGAGTAGTGTGAGGATGGGTGACCTTCCGGGAAGTTTGACCACTTAGTGCGATTTGACTTGAGATTAAGCATATTGACCCGAGATTAATCCATAGTGACCCGAGATTAAAAAATTTGAAAAAAAACTAAAAAAATTTGAAAAAAAAAATCAGAAAAAATATTTGAAAAAAAATTGTTAGTAATGGCGCACTTCTATGTAGTGCGCTATAGTAATGGCGCACCATGGGCTATACTAATGGCGCACTGCCTGGTGCGCCATTAGTATCTGGTATACTAATGGCGTACCTGTGGTGCGTCATTAGTAAAAAATTATAATGGCATGGTGCTAGTGGCGCACCTGTAGTGCACCATTAGTAGGCAAAACAGGTGCGCCACTAGCAGGCCTTTTCCTAGTAGTGTGTGGTTGACCCCAGTTCTGCGGGTGAGGCCCTTGTAGTCGACATCAATTACAACCCAGTTGAATGAGGAAGGAGAAAAGCATTGCCCTTGAAGGCGAACGAGTCAGAGGCCTACAGGTAAAGCTTATCGGGGCTGGATGGCGAGTGTGGCCTGATCCTTTCCAGACTTGAGACCGCCGCGAAGAATAATGTCCAGCTCCCATTTGTGCTTGACGAGCTTCAAAAGGCCCTAGACAAGCAGAGTTTGAGCTACATAATGTTTTTGCTACTCCCTCCGTTCGTAATTCCTTGTCTCAGAAATGGATATATCTAGAACTAATGTTCTAGATACATCCATTTCTGAGACAAGTAATTCCGAACGGAGGGAGTACTTTACATGAAACTTTCAAGGATATATATGCAGTTTTCTCAACCTTGGAGGGG
>NC_041385.1:837855859-837861332 GCF_002162155.2 Triticum dicoccoides
TGGGTTCCAGTCCCAAGCCGGTGACTGGTTGGCCTTCCAGAAGGAGGGCGACCTGCTTCCTGTCTTCAAAGAGCTCTCCGTCAACAGCACTTACTGTGGTCTCACCGGCAGCGGCGACATCCAAGTCATGGTGTAGGTACCCGTCGGGAAGGCCGCAGCTGCCCACGCGACCTCCATCCTTGCCCGCTTCAAGGCTAGGGGAACCGCCATTCCCGAACAGGAGGTTCGCAAATCCATGGCCATGTTCGTCCTCGTGGCATGAGAGGCGGAAAGATTCACGATGGTCCGGGATCAGGTGGTCGCAGCCTGGAACGACGGTGGCCACGTCACTCCCCAGGCCACCAAGCTCTTCTAGAAGTGGAAGGAGATCTCCCGCGCCTTGGTCGCCGTTGATCACAAGAAGAAGAAGTGGGACGAGATCGACGATGCCAAGGCTATCAAGAATTTGGAACAGCCGCCCATTCGCGACGCGGCATGCTTCATTCATCTACACGGTTTCCGCTTCTCCTCCCCTCCGTGGGAAGTCCTTTCACGTCCTACACAATAAACTCCGCAAAGATTCAAAGACTCTCACAAAGCAGGGAGATGTACAAACTTTCATCGCCCTTGAGGTAATCTCGTGCCTCGATTTGGCAACCAAGTCACAACCCTCTCTCGCCTGGGGAAATTGTCTTGCGTAAGCTCATCAGGCACAATCTGCACCAACATTGCTCTTTGGAATGATCTATATCCCGCCGACGGTCCTGCCTCCTCCTATAGCTTCGTGAGGACGGATGCCATCACGTGCTTTTTTTTCACCGGCACGCAAGCGACCGCCATATATAGGAGGAATGTAATATTTGAGTTGCATTCCAGTGATAGCATTGTTAGGTATCTAGATAAAACAAAATTAATGTATCGGCGAGGTCTTGAATGCAGAAGCCCGGGTTCATTCATGTACAATATAGTAATTGATGGTTTCAACATTTTATCATAGAGCTAGTAACATATCGACAAAGAGAAAAATTTCTAACCATTCTGTCAATGAATCAATATTTGGCCCTTCTTCCTAGCAAACCCATAATTATCTTGACATAGAAAGCTCATCTTCCTTCTCATACGCCCGAGCTAAATGGGCCACACTTAGTGTGGCCCACTAAAAACACTACAATTATTCTCTTTTTCATAAAACTTGAAAAAATTCCTAAAAAATTTAAAAATATTTATACTATTAATTTGTATATAACTAACTACAAAAGGTAAAATATCTGTGTGCCATAAAGTATATTCCCAAATATTCGAGAAAGTGTTCATGTACAGTTTATAATGTTTATGTAACTCAAAATTATTGCTCGCATATTTTGAGAAAAATAGTATTTGCAAGTTGTAACTAAAAAATTGTTCACATATTTCTAAAATGTTCATGTAGTTAAATAAGTGTTCAAGCATTTTGAATATAATATGTGACAAAAAAATTGTTCAGATATTTTTTAAACATCATGTATTAACTATTGTTCATGTATTCTTTGTAATGTTAATGTAACTAAAAAGTGTGCACGCATTAAAGATGTGCATGAAGTAAAAAAGGGTTACAGTATTTAAAAATATATTAATGAGAATTAAAAAGTTGTTCATACATTTACAGTTTCCACAAATGTGTATGTAATTTTAAAAAATGGTTTATGTATCTTAAAACAGATTTATGTGTTTGTAAGAAAGTAAATCTTCAAAAAAGAAACAGAAAAAGGAGGAAATAAAAAAGTTAAGAATACAAAAAGGAAAACAGAAGCAACATGACTGGATGCATGCAGTTACGCTCTGTAATGTAATGATTCGATTAATAAGCACGAGCGCATCTGGAGAGTTGTGCAACAAAAGCCTGCTTACATGCAACCCCGTCCACAAACTGGGCATCGTCCAGTACATCAACGAAGCCTTCAAGGGGCCACTGTTGCCACTGCTTATCTTTTGACCCCGCATTAAAAGTTTAGCATGATTTGATCATTTTGAGTACTGCCAGTCACGCCGACGGTAAGGTTTCATCAAGTACTGCGGAGACCTCATCACAAAATGCACACAACCATGTAGTAGCCTATTAATATCTTAATGACCATTTGTGACGTGCACAAAAATAAGATGAGAATGCTGCATTAAGTTTCAAATGACCACATTATTTTACATAAATCACATATGTAAGTTTTTTTTATATGCACATGGGTAAGTTTCTAAGTGATACATATGTGTGTGATTTTTTTTCATAACCTTTAAGAACTTACAAATATTTTTCATTTAAGAACTTACAAATATATTTTTCTTAAAATTGAGGGAGTAGATTCTCGTGTACATAATTTTTTTTTCAAAAATCCTCCAAGGTGTTCCTTGTCTTCATTTTTGTCTATAACAAACTTAAAATGGACATTTGCTTATAATGCAAATATATTTCTCAAACTGCATCTCGTTCCTCTAACTTCTGTACCCTTGCGTGCAGCTCCTGCAGTTCGCTCTGCTCCACCTTCTTCCTCCTCTCTTGGCATTTTGTAACCGCCTGCGTCCGGAAACCCAGCCTTCCACGGAATGGAGCATGGCGTGCCTCGTGTCCGTCCAAGATGCTCGATATTCCCGAGGACCATTGTGAGCTCGTCCTTCTCTCTGTCTGGAATGAACATCCCTTCCTGCACTGCGTTAATATAGTGTTGAAGCTTCGTGAGGGGTATTCGCAGTTGCTCCCTCGTCCAAACGCATTTCCCTGTTACAGGGTCCAAGGTTCCGCCAACCCCGAAGAACCAAGTCCGGCAATGGTCTGGCCAGTTCAATGTCTCTGGTTTGACCCTTTTATCAAGCAGGTCGTTCTCAGCCTTGGCCCACAACGGTCGGGCTTTGAGGTAGCCACCTGACCCCGTGCGATGGTGATGCTCCTTCTTCGTAGCATTTATCTTGTTTATCGCTGACATCTTCTTACTCCTCTTCGATGTCTTGTCGGCCACAAATGCATCCCATTGATCTCTGAGCTTCTCGTACCGGCCGATGAATTCTGCTGTCTTTTCTTTGTCGACAAACTTTGCTTTCAGGTCATTTTTCCACTTCCTGAATAGATCTGCCATCTTCTTGAGAGCAAAGGACTTCATAAATGGCTCTATAACTGGATTCTCCGGATCCTCCTCTTCCGGTAGGGTGAAATTTACCTTCAACGCTTTCCAAAGATCAGCTTTCTGTCTATCTTCGACAAAAGAAACTTGAAGCTCTTCATCCTTAGGCCGATTCCATAGCTCTATGCTGATGGGGTCATGTCCCTAATAAGAAACCTGCACTGAGCAGTAAATGCCTCCTTGGTCCGGAGGGGTTCAATCGGTTGGCCATCGCGCGTGATTGCTGTGATCGTGAACCTTTCATCTTATCTCAACTTATTCTTCGGGCCTCGTCTCTTTACCGAAGTTGTGCTCGATGAAGAAAGACGATAGTTAATATGTGTAGATACCAAAACAATGAATGCATCAATTAGCTATAGTCAGCACAGGCTTAATTAATATATATACCTGGCCGGCCTCTGTTCGGTCACCGGAGCCGTTATCACGGCCTCCTTCTTGCACCGGCATTCGGTCACCGGTCACGGTCTCCTCTGTTGTTCGAGGACCATAGCCTGCTTCTTCACCCTCTTCTTCCAGACCATCAGTTTCGTTGAGATACGACATGGCATTAGCTCCGGCTGCGATTATGTCCCCCAACACCCATTCTACTTCCTCGTCTCGGCCGTGCTCCATAGTTTTTGCAAATATTACAACATGGCAATTATTATACAAACATGACAGATGGATATATTAGTGGCAAACTTAGACCTCGTTATAGCTATTCACATCAAGGAATTATATTAATTAATGGCCTTGACACTTCTCTAGGGTTTGGGGTGGCCTCGGCAACACTTAAAGGGTTCGGGGTGGCCTCGACGACAACACTCTTTTAACTTGGTAAAGGAGGAGGTATATCGACAACGACGGCATACATTCATGGAAATTTTTTTATCGGGGAGGGGGTATATCGACCCCCCCCCCTCATGTCAGAGTTATCGGGGAGGGGCTATCGACCCCCCCTCATGTTGAATATATGTTGAATTCCTGAGAGAGTTAGGAACCGGAGGGGGACTCGTCCCCCCCTCATGTCTGATGAGTTTTTACTCCCTCTCTCCCATGAAACATTCATCGAACAAACTTAATACAAGTTTTAACAGAAAACATTCATCGAACAAAATTACAACAGAAAAAATTGACCAAGTTTTCATATATCATCATCATCATCTACTACAAAAAAAATCGACACCCTCATTCCCGATAAAATCGACACCCTCATACCCCCTTTAGTCCCGGTTGTTGCCACCAACCGGGACCAAAGCTCTCTTTTCAAAAGCCCAAAGGGCGGGAAGCAGAGGCCTTTGGTCCTGGTTGGTGGCACCAACCGGGACTAAAGGATGGGCATTGGTACCGGTTCGTGGCACCAACTGGGACCAATGCCCCCCTTTAGTCCCGCTTGGTGGCACCAACCGGGACCAAAGTGTTGAGGAACGTAGCAGAAATTCAAAAATTTTCCTATGTAACACCAAGATCTATCTATGGAGAGACCAGCAACGAGTAGAAAGGGGAGTGCATCTACATACCCTTGTAGATCGCTAAGCGGAAGCGTTCAGTGAACGGGGTTGATGGAGTCGTACTCGTCGTGATTCAAATCACCGATGATCAAGTGCCGAACGGACGGCACCTCCGCGTTCAACACACGTACAGCCCGGTGACGTCCCCCACGCCTTGATCCAGCAAGGAGAGAGGGAGAGGTTGAGGAAGACTCCATCCAACAGCAGCACAACGGCGTGGTGGTGGTGGAGGAGCGTGGCAATCCAGCAGGGCTTCGCTAAGCACCATGGGAGAGGAGGAGGAGGGAGAGGGGCAGGGCTGCACCAACGAGAGATCAAATCGCGTGTTATGGGCAGCCCCTAGGCCTCATATATATAGGGGAAGGGGAGGGCTGCGCCCCCTTTAGGGTTACCCACCCCCTAGGGGCGGCGGCCAGCCCTAGATGGGTTTTGGGGTGCGGCCAAGGAGGGGGGAGGAGTCCATCCTCCCCAAGGCACCTTGGAGGTGCCTTCCCCTTCGAGGACTCTTCCCTCTAGGGTTCCCTAGGCGCATGGGCCTCTTGGGGCTGGTGCCCTTGGCCCATGTAGGCCAAGGCGCACCCCCTACAGCCCATGTGGCCCCCCGGGGCAGGTGGCCCCACCCGGTGGGCCCCCGGGACCCTTCCGGTGGTCCCGGTACAATACCGATGACCCCGAAACTTGTCCCGATGGCCGAAACAGGACTTCCTATATATAAATCTTTACCTCCGGACCATTCCGGAACTCCTCGTGACGTCCGGGATCTCATCCGGGACTCCGAACAACATTTGGTAACCACATACAAGCTTCCTTTATAACCCTAGCGTCATCGAACCTTAAGTGTGTAGACCCTACGGGTTC